>NW_024081932.1:242097-411707 GCF_003009895.1 Hyaena hyaena
CAGCACAGAGCCCGACGCGGGGCTCGAACCCACGAACCGCGAGATCATGACCTAAGCGAAAGTCGGACGCTTAACCGACTAAGCCACCCAGGCGCCCCTAAGCCTTTATAGATTCTAAGTAGGTGCAGGAAAAGAGAAAGATGGAGAGAATGCTAAATGGTCTGTACTTCTACTAAGTGATTATTAAAGCTGCTTTAGAGTTACTATTATCTTAGGACTCCAGAGTCAGTGAGTACTAATCAAAGTACATAATTAGACTTTTTGGTGATAAAAGTATCACTTGCACTAAATGAGTGTGAATCTTAAAAAATATCCTGAAAATTTATGAGAAACTGGGGTAAGATGGGTCAATAGAATTAATTTGGAAGTCTAAATAAGGGAGAGCATGAAATGTTTGTGATATAGATAACAAGATTTAAGAGCATGTGATTGACCAAGACATATCATGAATCTACTGCATAATTAAGGTTGTTTGGGAATCCTCTTAAAATTAACTCCTCATAATTAAAACTGACTTCCTTAGTCACAGTGAAATTTTCACGTGGATAATTAGTACAGTAATGGTTTTGATATTGGTGTTCAACTAAACTGTATGTAAAGTTAGGGAATATAATTATATTTGTCGAAAAGGTTGTTTAACTTTCAGTGAGTTTGGCTTTGAATTTCATTTTTTTCCCATTTACTTGGGACTGTCATAAAGTCTACTCTTGAGACTTCATGTTATTCACCCCCTCCTGATCAGAAAAACAGAACTAGGGACCGTCATTCATATTCACTGTCTTACATTTCAGAAGAGCACTAGGTCACATGAATACAGCTGAACATACAGTTTGCTGCTCTGTGGACTTTTTCTCCAAAGATAGCTGTGCAAATGAAAATGAAAAAAAAAAAAAACTCTTATCAACTGATCAAACCAGAATTTATTTCTTGTTAAACTATGTGTCCAGGAGGATAGGAAGAATCAAGGGGCCAATGAAAGCAAAATTCATTGTATACCAACATGGTGCCTATGAATCAAAATGACAGATATCTAAAACCTCCATAATCATTTGTTCCTGTATTGAATCAGTGGTCTGACTTAAGGGGACACTGTCCAGTAAGTGTCCTGCCTGCTAAGGTCATATTAAAATGGGATTTACAGATTCCTCAGTAACTGAAAGTAACACTGTCACTACTTTTTAACTATATTTAACCACTGATATTTAAGTATGCTGTCTGTCTTTCTCTAACTCTTTCTCCCAGTACTAAACAACAAAGATTAAACAAGTAGGACTTGAGCTGGCCACCTTATTACTTTGGTTTATTTATTAATTTTTTTCCTTTTAATGTGAGTTCTTCTGCTTCTAAATTGGGAACTTCCCAAGGGCAATAATTGTGCCTCACTACCTGGCATTTCATGCATGCTAAATAAATGCTTTTTGAATAAGGGTATCTCGGGCAGTCTCAGCATAAACATAATAATCTAATAATCCAACCAGCCTTTATTGAGTGTGGCCTATGCACAAGATATGTGGCTAGGCACTAAGATACAAACATAAAGGAGATATGTCCCCTCCTTATGGATCTTGCAGATCCATAAAGTGTGGGAGGCAAATACATAAAGAGGCATCTTTTGTACAGCATAGTAAGAGAAGGATAAATTATACATAAGGGATTAGGGGACCCTCGACTGGGAATGCTCAGTTTTGTTTTAGAAATACCCTTTTGGCCGGAGGTATGCGATGGGTTCAGAGAAGAGGAAGGAAGCTATGTGAGTCCTAGTTATGATTTCCCTCCAAACTTTCATTCCTTCTTTAAGGAAAGACTTGTTCAATTCCGTATTTTCCAGGATTCCTCTGTGCTAATTATATTCCTGAAAGCCAGAAGAGTGACTCACACCTTTCCTGAAATGAAGACCATGTGTATGGTTTTACAGCCACTCCCTCTTTGCAGCCCCAGTGTCCCTTCCCTGATATTCCTTTCAAGGCAATAGATTCAGAACATCTGCTCTATGTCCACACAGACCGGTATTTCATTCTTAAGTCTTTCATTTATTACCTCTTCGCCACTGGACAAGTTACAAAATATCCTCTTTGAAGATTGAATGTGTTGATTCATCTGAAAGGTTTCATGTGCTACTTGACATATCGATTGATCATATGTCGTTTTTATGAATGGTCCTGTTTGGATGATATACATGACTTCCATTCAGCATCAGAAATCAGAGAACTCTGACAATCAGCTTTTTGGTAATAGGAAACAAAAGTCTTACATAGAGAAAGAAAATGAGGATTTATAGCCTTTTTTTTATTTATAGCCTTTTTTGTTGGTTTGTTTTAGTTTTCTGAGAAATATTATTTAGAATAATCACTTTTTAAAAATGTTGCCAAATTTACACATGTATATCTTTTAAAAATCAAATGCTGTACAGATAGATGTATAATGTCATCACTGATCTCCTGCCCTCAGTCATCCCACCCTTATATAAACCCCCTCCCCTCCCATAAACAGTTTGAACATTTCTGCTTTCAGTTATTTTTATGGCTACTGTAGTATTTCTAAATATTGTTATTATATGATAATTTTTACTTATTAATTTTACAATTTACAGTTGTCCTGATGATGAGCAGTCAGCTGATTAACAATATCCCATAACCCCTTTTTGCTCCTGCCAAGTCGCTTTTATATCATTAATCTAAATTCTTCCACTTCTTTTTTCTTCCCTCTCAAACATTTTTAACCTCCATTCCTTGTTCCATTATTCTAAGTGAATTTTTGGATCACTTGTTGTATTAGTGTTTTCCAGAGAAACAGAACCAATAGATTATGATACAATACGATACAATATTATTACCATGATTATATATATATACTTATTTATCTATATATAAATATATTTATATGCATTTGTTTATATATAAAAGACATTTATTGTAAGGAATTAGTTCATGCTTTATGGAGCCTGGCAGATTCTAAGATCTACAGGGTAAATTGGCAGGCTGGAGATCTGCGAGGGTTAATGATATAGTTCCAGTGTGAAGGCTTATGGGCTCAAGACCTCACAAGAGTTGATGTTTCAATTTGAGTCTGAAAGCAAGAAAAATTCTAATGTCCAGGTTCAAAAGCTTTTGGGCCAAAGTACTCTCTCTTACTCTGGAGACAGTCAGCCTTTTTGTTGTATCCAAACCTTCAGTGGATTGGAAGAGATGCACCCTCGTTGTAGAGGGCTATCTGCTTTATAGTCTGCCATTTGAAATGTGAATCTCAGGCAAAATCACTCTCACAGACTCACCCTGAGTAACGTTTGACCAAATTTCTGGGCATCTTGTGGCCCCGCCACACTGACACACACAATTAACCACCATAGTTACTCTGAGTGGAAGCCAAGCAGCATGTCAAGAAGATAATCAAGGAGCTGTGGAGAGAGATGAATGTGAGGAGGGACTGATGCCTCCAGCCATTATCCATGTGAGTGCTCTGTCTTCAAATTGAATCCTCCTGCTTCAGTCAAGTTCAGATGACTGTAGCCCCGGCCAACCTCTGGATTGCACTTTCATGGCCAACAGAAAGCCAGAACCTCTCACTTAGCTACTCCCAAATTCCTGAGCTTCAGAGACTGTGTGAGATAATCAGTGTTTATTGCTGCTGTAAGCACTGATTGGGGGGGGGGCAATTTGTTATGCATCCATAGATAGCTCATACACAGTATTTTGATTGGGTAATTCTTGTTTGCTGCTGAATCTGGCACTGTGCGAAATAATAGTTTGTTCTCTCACTGGCCCAATGTTATGGCCCCAGGGAGATAAGTTTCCAGTTGTCAAATTCAAATGGTTTACTTTTTAAATCCAGAAAATTCTCTTATTATACTTTCAGTATTGTCCAAAGACTCACTCTTAGTGTATTCCCCTCTGTCCCACTCTCTCCACCACCCAAGGACCTCTCCTCTTTTGTCCTACTACAAACATTCTTCGCTTGCAATGCTGATGGGTTGTCTTGCCAAACCTCCCTGCACGGACTTCCTGAGGTATATTCACTCTTCCCAGGGAAGAAAGAGTTGGAATGGCATGGTCCATACCTGAGTGCTGTGTGTTTTTGTTGTTGTTGTTGTTGTTGTGTTGTTTTGTTTTTATGAGAATCAAAAGGAGGCAGCTATAGGGGTAGTGAGAAATACTGGCTCCACTTACTGAGTTATCACCACAAATTCTCATTCTTGGCCTCTTATTTTACTTGGTCTTTCTGTCTTAGAAGTTTCTTCAGAGCCATTGACTGTACCCATTGCATGGGTATTCTTGGTTGCAAATGGTTTTGCTGAGTTTTTAACACCACTCCTGGGTATACTTCCCTTTTACAGATATTTGCTATCATTTCTTGTCTGTTGATGGCTCTACTCCCATGGTTTTGGAGCCTTATACCTTCCTATTCTATGTACTATAATTTTAATGAAGTGTCAGGAGAACTAAGAAAGACATGTCTGTATTTAAAATGCCAGAAGCCCAGCTGGGTCTGTTTTGAAGGAACAGTTTTATACTGTCTCAGAAACTATCTGATTGAATAATATTTCTGGATTTAAACCACAAAGGCTACTTGGACTTGGGCAGTAACAAAAATTTGAAAGAAAATAATATAGTTCACTGTGAAGCAATGTCAATTTGAAAAGTCGTGAATCAGAACTTTCTTTAGTAGAAGAGATGCTTTAGAGGATACTGACAATAGGATGTGTACTTGGATTCACTCAGCTAATTCAGTCTGTGACTAGGTAATAGGTGATGTCTTTTGTTACACAGGTGCCACTAAAAGGAAATGAAAAAAGTCAAGGTGTGCTTTCTGGCTCCAAGGAATTGATGAAATAAAAATTAACCATGTGAACAAATACTTCCAATTAAGTATAGAACAACAACCAGGAAATTAAATAAAACAAAGAGATACAGAAGGGTGAGCGTAATACCATCTAGGTAGGAACATGTTCTTGCTCACTTCAGATTTCCTATATCTTAATCCAAGGCTTGGCATAGAGACAATGCCTGGGTAAGTATTCATTGCCTGAATGGATATGTGATTAGGTTGATGTCAAAAGGGTCTATAAAGCTTCACGACAGCAGAATTTGGCCTCAATCTTAAAGAATGGGCAGGATTTTGGTGGGTAAGGTTTGAAGATAAATAATATTCCACAATATTTCTATAAGGCTTTGAAGAGCTGGGAAAACATCAAGTGCACTTTAGAAACTCAGCTGAATCCCTTCCGTGACTCTTGAAAAGTAGGTGACAATGGAACATGGAGCCAGTTGAAGGCATTGTTAGAAATACGAAGTTTATTAGGTGAAGATTGGGCAGACATTGCTAGTTCCCCTCCATATCTGTTATAAACTTCCTTTTAGTGATATAATTCCTTGAGTTTCAGCTGGGATAGAACTATGTGGTGAACTTCAGGTCAGTAGGATATGAGTAGAAGTACAGAAGCTGAGGGGCGCCTGGGTGGCTTAGTCGGTTAAGCGTCTGACTTTCACTTAGGTCATGATCTCGCGGTTCGTGGGTTCGAGCCCCGCATCGGGCTCTGTGCTGACTGCCAGCTCAAAGCCTGGAGCCTGTTTCAGTCTGTGATTCCCTCTCTCTCTGACCCTCCCCTGCTCACGCTGTCTCTCTCTCTCTCTCCTAGAAATAAATAAAAAACATTAAAAACATTAAAAAAAAAAAAAAGAAATACAGATGCTGAAATCAGTTTTAGACACACAAGAGTTTAGAATACCCATGTTAATCTGAGTGCAAAGTGCACTTTGTCATTTGGATTTAAATTTTTACAGTTCCAGAGTGAGATTCTGGCAGGAGACCATCCTAAACACTGCTGCCAAATAAATCTTCCAAACTCTATAATGTTCAGCAGTTAACAGAGTAATGCTCATCATTTAACAGTTTCATACAAAGGTTGGTTTTCTAAAAAAAAAAAAAAATGCTGAATTGAGCTGTATTTATCATGGTACTGCTCTCCTGAAAATAACTTTTTCTGTACATTAGATGAGGCACAGATTAAACTACTCTAACAGACACACCTCATCAAAACCATTGGCCCAAATAAGATAGAAGCATTTTGCTCTTTTATACACAGAAGTCCAGGACAAGTAGATGAGAATGACTCTGTGAGGATATCCAGGGACTTAAGATCATGAGGCAGCTCACCCATCCTTAGTCCACATCTTACAAGGTCCTTAGTGTCACTGTCATTTGCCTCTGGTAGGAAAGAAGGAAATCTGAGGCAAGTAACTTAATCATGGTCAAGAGAACCCTTAAGCTGTACATATGACTTCCACTCCATGGCATAAACCAGACAAATAGAGTACATAAATAGTATTTTAAAAAGTAATGTTTTATGAGGAGAAATGGAAGTGAGATTACCAGGTAAACAGACAAGTATAACTGTCCATGAGAAAATATATCAAAATATATTGTAGCCTGATTGAGAGCAGTAGCCTTACATAGAAGAAGAAGGGGACCAATTAAAGAAATACTGCGTTAGAAGAGTTGTTTGTGAAGGGAAAGTCACAGGTCTCTCTGGAGTTTTGAAATTGAATGACTGGGATGATAATGTTATTAAAGAGAGAGACCAAAGTCAGAATTAACAGTTGATTTAAGGAGGAAGTTAATTAGTATAATATGATGTTGGAATTGAGTGTTCATGAGACATCTAAATGAAGTTTATCTCAAGAGAACAGATCTGATTTTTATAAAGTTCCATGTTTATTTTCTTCTGTCAATAAAAATGATTTCATGGAGAAGCTTTTCTCTCCTCTCACCCCCTTCCACCCCCATCCTAGCTTCTCCTTGAATTAATTCTCAAGCAAACATGAATATTTGCATTACACCCCAAGTCTGGTCTTCATAGCCATAGTAAAACTATACCATAAATTGCATTTTTGTATACATGTTTTTTTTAATGTTTATTTCTTTTGAGGGAGTACAAGCAGGAGAGGGACAGAGAGAGAGGGAGAGAGTATCCCAAGCAGGCTCTGCACTGATGGTGAGGAGCCCCTTGCGGGCTCAATCTCACAAACTGTGAGATTATGACCTGAGCTGAAATCAAGAATCTGATGCTTAACAAACTGAGCTACCTAGTTTTCATTTAAGAGTTCGATTATCCTTCTTCCCTTTAATTGAGCAAATGGAATCTTATTGTCTGATTCTGTGTAGGAATCCTCGTGTCTAATTTTCCCAGTCTTTGTAGCTGAGAAGGGACTGGAATTATATGAGGCCGTGATGGGCAATGAAGACTCTGGGCTGCCCCTTCACACAGGTAGCGTGAAAAAGAACAGGGAGAAAACAGGCCCTGCTCTAGCTCTGAGAGTTAATTTCACTCCTCTTACTGACTTTGTTGACAGTTGGAATCCTATGATTCTGGACCTTGCTGACCTCTTCATAACTCTTGATTACTCTGTATTTATCTGCCTGAGTGGTAGTCTCTAGAATCGTCCTCTTTTCTGTCTAGTGCTCTACTATCAGAAAGAATTGTTCACTGCCTGCTAAACTGCCCAGTGAAATCTTTATTTTTAAAAAGATATTATTGAAATTTTCAAATATTTAAAATCCTAGAAAGAATAATATAATGAGCCCATGTATCTATCCACCAACTTCAGCATCTATGAATATTAAGCCAGTCTTTTTTCATTGCTTCATTTATTCTCCCCTTTTTTAAAATTAATTTTGCTATACTCTCTTAAGGCAAATCTCAGACATATCATTTTATCCGTCAGTATTTAAGGATGCATCTCTAATCACTACGCATATATACCTACGCGCATACCTGTGGATATATATATCTCCATCATGTATTATTACATCAAATAGACTTAGCAACAAGTCCTTAATACTTTATACTGTATTTCTATTAGAGTCCCATGATTGCTTCTTTTTATAGTTGGTTTATTTGAATCAGGATCCATAAAAGCCCACCTATTAAATGTGGATGCTAATCCCTAGTCTCTTTTATTCTATAACAGTTCTTTATACTTTTGCATCTTTGAGACAGAAGGTCATAATCATAAATATGGTACTGCCACACATTTATTTGTCTTTCTAGAACCTTCTGTAACCAACCTCTTACTTGCCTCCCCATCTACTGCCTCTTTGTGATTAAGCCCTGTTTTATTGCCAACCATAGCTTTGAGAGACGGGAACTCTCCCCTCTAGAAGTACTCATTTGCCTCCTGGTAGTTTTGTCTTTGTTTTAACACAAATGCTGATGGGCTTTCACATAGACCCTCTCTCTTAGACAAGGATAAATGTTACTTGTATACCCTGTCCTTCAGTTCATTATTTTAAGTCTTTGTGTTAACTTTATTGGAAATTTAAAAATTATTCCATTGAAGAAATACCAATGTTAAAAACAAAAGGTGGACTTTATGAACAGACAGGAAGTAAAAGTTACAATGTGAAAGCATCAACCGTATTTGTCAAATTTGGAACTAGACTACCAGATCTCATTTATTCTGTGAATTTCTGCTCCTCTTACCAGAATCCTTTATAATAGACTCAAACAGGTTACATATTAGCATTCTAAATTATATCCCTGATATGATTTTGAGCTTTCAAGATCCACATGTATCTAATGAACACAGCCTTCAGCTTTTAAGTACAGATCTTTATTTGCTACCAAGTCACTGCCTCATTTCTCTTTATTTCTGTGAAAAAAATTGTATACTTTGTTCATTTGTGTCTTAAAAACTCTGGTGATGATATAATAGGATGTTAGCACAGTACTTTACGTGCTTTCAAAGATGGGAGCCTGTGCAGTTGTGACCAAAACAAACTCAGCTGGAAAACAAAATGATATATCTAATTCCAAATACAATTAATGCAATGATTCAGCAAACTGATAAAATGTCTGGAATCCACAAAATATAAGACTCTTTAATCAGTAGTATTACTGTGAATTTCAAGAGCACCCTAGAGGGCAGTGTCCTATCTTCTCTGTGTCTCGAAGGACAGTGATATTTCCAGGTGAAATATCAACTGTTATGTGTTTTGATACAATATGAGGGCTTCTGTTTTTAGATGGAAAGTTTTAAATTAGAAACAGATTATTTATGCCTTTGAAATAGAAATGATTTTTATGGGACAAACTCTCAGAGTCACTTAAATTCATTAGCATGTATAGAATACTAACAAAAAAGCAACTTACATCCTTCTGAGAGAGAGGCCTAATTAAATTAATGGATAGGTAGGCCATATTTCAGAAATACTAGCTCAGGAAGAACCTGCAGTGGCTCCTAATGGTAGGAAAAGAAGTTCACTTTGGAATTTGTATTTTTGAGTCAATGAATGAATAACCTCTTTTGAGCCAAGGCATCTTTTCTACACTATCTACGGGTGAGAATGACGTCATGTCTCCTCATGGATCTTAAGAAGAAAAATCAGTATTAAAAACTAAGGGAATTAGGATATTCTGAAAGTAAGAACAGTGCCCACCTTGAGAAGCAAAGTTTTCTCCTGTTAACTTCCTAGGCAGACAAGTGACTAAGTGAGTAATGCCACTTTGGGTCCTCTCCTTTGGGAAAATGTGTGTCCTGGAACTTTACTGGATGGCGCCTACACTCACACTTCTCCAACATTGCATTCAAAACAGAAACACTTACTCAGTGAAGTTCCTCTTCTTCATTATTTTAGGTGCAAAACCCTGCCCCTTTGAAGATTGTTTCTAAAATCCTGCTCTGTCAACCTTAGGAGTGAGCCAAATTTTCCCACTTGGGACGTGGAATGGATTCCTTAGTGAAGATACGTCCCCGTGGCTTCTCATTGTTATTTTACTGCCCTCGTTTTGCAGCGAGGAAAATAAAGCAAAACAATTAAATTTTTTAAAACCTGTTTTCCATTAAAGATGAATGTACATTTTCACTCTCTTTGTGAAATGTGTTACCAGAGTTCATAACCCCCAACTACTTTTCAGAATGTATCTGTATTCATAGGGATGAGAAATATTTCTCCTTCAGAAAAGACTCATTTTAAATGTGAAGTGGAAAGCCCAATACAATTGATGTTGACATATTTATTATTGCTTCTTGAAAATCAGATCTGAATTGCAGTACATTAAGGCCCCTGCATGTGTTCACATTATGGTGAAATCTGCAGGTGAGTGGGATAAATTGAGGTAAAATATAATAATTTATACAATTATTTTCTTCTTGGGAGTATATGTATGAAAATTTTCCACAACCCTTACATTATTTTCCTTGACGTTTTCTGGCCTTGATTCTAATTCCTAATAATAGTTTCCTACAGACACAATAGTCATGAAAACATTTGGAGATCGTATGCACATAACTGAGTGAAACTGAGTGAGAGAACAAGTTTTCCTTTGATAGATCATTCAAATATGACGGTACTCCTGTATGCAAGTTCATTGTGTCAGGTACATTTTAAAATAACACTGATGCATAGATTGGGAGACCAGTATGTTCAGGGGGTGGGAGTGGTTGGTCGTGAACATGTAAGGGAAGCTATTATATAACCAGTGGACTTTAACTGAAGTCCTTCAAATCAACTGCCTCTTCTGATTTAATTTTATCTATTTCCAAATTGTCTTGTTGCTTAAGGTGATTTATCATTTCTTTTTAAAAAAAATTTTTTACATTTATTTATTTTTGAGAGACAGAGTGAGACAGAGCATGAGTGGAGGAGAGGCAGAGAGAGAAGGAGACACAGAATCTGAAGCAGGCTCCTGGCTCTGAGCAAACGTTCAGCACAGAGCCCGATGTGGGGCTTAAACCCACAAACTGTGAGATCATGACCTGAGTGAAGTCGGACGCTTAACCGACTTGAGCCACCCAGGCACCCCTATCATTTCTTAATTGTACAGTTCATGTGATTTTCAAACATTGCAACAGAGAGGGAAAAATAAATTTTAACTTCTCAGTGGTTTAAACTGGTAGCATTTCATGTCTTCCTATGCAAGTTTTGGTACACTTTTAATTAACATTGTTGTCATCTTTATTGTATATGTTCTTTGGTTTCGAATTTTTTATAAGTGTAATTTTATTTTAATGTTTTACAGTGTTATATTAGTTTCAGGTATACAATACAGTGATTCAGCACTTCCATACCTCACCTAGTGCTCATCACAAGTGCCCTCCTTACCTCACCTAATGCCCATCACGTATTTCACCCATCTGCCCACCCACCTCCCCTCTGGTAACCATCAGTTTGTTCTCTGTAGTTAAGAGTCTGTTTCTTGTTTTTTTCTCTCTCTTTTTACCTTTGTTTTGTTTCTTAAATTCCACATATAAGTGAAATCATATGGTATTTGTCTTTCTCTGACTGACTTGTTTCTTTGAGCATGATACTCTCTTACTCCACTCATGTTATTGCAAATGGCAAGATTTCGTTCTTTTGATGGCTGAGTAATATTCCATATATATGTGTGCGTGTGTGTGTATATATACACACACACACACACACACACGCACACACACACACCCCACTTATTTATCCATTTTCATTAGTTGGGCATTTGGGCTACTTCCATTATTTGCGTACTGTAGATAATGCTGCTATAAACACAGGGGTGCATCTATCCCTTTCAATCAATGTATTTAAAGTGTAATCAGTATTCAAATCAGTGTTGTTGTTGTTGTTTTATTCTTTGGGTAAATACCCAGTAATGCAATTGCTGGATCATAGGGTAGTTCTATTTTTAACTTCTTGAGGAACCTCAGTTCTGTTTTCCAGAGTGAATATACCAGTTTGCATTCCCACCAACAGTGCACGAGGGTTCCTCGCTCTCCATTTCCATGCCAACACCTCTTGTTTCTTGTGTTGCTGATTTTAGCCATTCTGACAGGTTCGAGGTGATATCTCATTGTAATTTTGCATTTCCCTGATGATCAGTGATGCTGAGCATTGTTTGATAGGTCTGTGGACCATCTGGATGTCTTCTTTGGAGAAAAATCTGTTCATGTCTTCTGCCCATTTTTAAATTGGATTATTTGCTTTTTGGGTGTTAAGTTTTATAAGTTCTTTTTATATTTTGAATACTCAGCCTTTATCAGATATGTCATTTGCAGATATCTTCTCCCATTCCATAGGTTGTACATAAGTTTTTTGAATTAGCAATACCTTCTGAACTGAAGAGTACATCCGAGCACTTCTCTGTGTTATTGTTGGCTTCCTAACAGTTGTTTCCAGTGGCTGAGCAATACTCTGTTGAGTTTCTTTATATATCTGTAATTAGGTATTCAAATAGTTTCTGTTTTCTCTTCTTCTGTAACTAACACTAGGAAGTCTATCTTAGTGCATACAGGTTTTTTTACATTTTTAATTTTGCCTTAGAATATAATAGTGCTATGTATTGGATATGTAAAAGAAAAAAACAAATGTAAGTGTTCCTTCTGGATAGGGCCTTCTGTCCCAGATTTTCTTAACGTGTCCCCTGTGTCATTCTTCCCAGGCATAAACAGTCTTATTTTAGTGTCTTCACCTCAGGAAAAAAACTTTTCCAAATCGAGTTCTCTCTGGAGCATTGTTTTCTCTCATGCTGGTTTTTGGGGGTTGTCCTTGAATATGTTTCACTCTTTGAGGCACCATGTTATTGTGGAAAGAGTGTGAATCAACTTGTCATTTACTCTTGAGGTGTACACTGCCTTGGTTTTCTCATCTCTAAAATGAGAAGAATACATTTCCATTAGGATTTTTGTGACACTTAAAAAAGAATGACATCTATGAATCCGATGGAGATACAACAAAGACTGTCATAAGATGTAACTTGAATCTTAATCAAGACCCAAGTTCTCAACCAGATACTTTACAGACTGTTTGAGAGCAGTCTTGTCCAAGAGAAGTTTTCATTGGAATAGAAATATGATGCACTGCTCAGTATGAGAGTCACCAACCACATGGGGATTTTGAGCCCTTGAAGTGGGGATACCAGAACGAGGAACTGAATTTTTTATTGTGTTTGATGAATTAAAACTTAACCAGCCATATGTGGCTAGTGCCTACTGTATTTGGGTAATACACTGGTAGAGAATATCTCCTTGCTTTTTTTTTTTAGTTTAATAATGAATACTCTTGTAATGATGAGAATTTCTGTGTAGGGAAAGCCAGGACTATACCATGAAAACTGATGAAATACTCTGAGACTTAGAAGACTTTGAGACATTTCTCAATTATGGTTCTTTAGGCAGATATGTACTCTTTGTCCACATAAGGCTGGAACTGGCTTCATTAGAACAGCCAACCAGGCCGCTTTGATCTTGTTAGAGCCATGATGCATTCCCATAACCAAGGGGATTGTCTGGAAAAATTGTAATACATGAGTAGTTTACTGAAGGGTCAAAACTAGATACATTAATGAACCAAGTTTAGCTTACTGAATATAAAGCCATATTTAAAAAAAATAAAAGGCATGGAAGAAATTTTAGCAATAATGAGCTAACCATTTGAGTTGGTGTCTTGCTTCCTCAGTGAGGCATTCTCTTAGACTTAAATTGATGGGTGAGATTTAGTTTACATTGTGAAGAATATAATAATAGGAGCAATTTTTGAGCCTAATTGCTAATAAAGTGAATAAACATTGGCTTATAAATGTTCCCATGTGATTCTGCGGTATCTTGTGTGTACATACTTAAGAGAAGTTCATTTTCAGATGTTCACATTTAGTCATATTTCTATTTAATAGTGTTGCATTTATAAATATTGGAAATTATTACTTTAAATTTCAGTGGCATAGTTTCTAGAGTGCTTTCAGTTCATACTTGTAATTGTCTGAGATATGGGGAAAAAGCAGGCATGACATTTTATAAAATTACTATAAAATACTGGATTTGTGAAATATATCACAAAGCTTTGTTAACTATATGCAAACCCCTGATAAGGTATACTAAATGGTCAATTCTAAACCTATTAATATAAGATAAGAAATTATAATACAGATTATCAGTAAAAGGGGAAAATATACCTAATAATAACACTTTTTGAAAGTATTTTAACTTTAGGAATGCATTATAAAAGCAAAAGTAAGTAATTATTTCAGAGCAATGGTGTCCTTTTAATTTAAGTGTTTGTTTTCCTTACTAGAGTTACTGTCTTAGTTTACTGTTTTACTATCTGATACTGGAGGAATCATGCTTTGGATATAAGGAGCTTGCCTCTAATTCTCTTGCTGTGAATGTCAGTTTAATGCGCCAAATTGATTAGGTTATAGTACTCAGTTATCCAAATGCTAATCTAAGCGCTGCTGTGAAAGTATTTTGTAGATGTTACCACCATCTACAATCATTTGACCTTCTGTAAAGGAGATTCGCCTTCATAATCTGGGTGGGCCTCATTAAATCAGGTTAAAGGCCTTAAAAGTGGAACTGAGCTTTTCTTGAGGAATATAAAATTCTTCCTAGGAACTGTGGTTTCCGCTGGTACCCAAGAGTTCAGCCTGCTCTTCCTGACAGCTTGTGCTGTGAATTTGAACTTGCCTAGGCATTCCTCACAATTGTGTAAACCAGTTAGTTCCTGCTGCTGATGTTTCTCTGGTGAAACCCTGACTGATACACCTGCCATGCCCAGTCGCTGCCAGGGAGCTCCCCAGGGAGATTTTGGTCTCGGCATCCATGCTGTGCACAATCCCAAAGCGATGACACCTAGAGGCTGTCAGTCACCTATACTCTTTCAAGCAGCTTCTCTCTTGAAAGGAAACCAGAGCAGCAAATGCGAATGGAAGCCACATACTTTTATAAGGATTACCTAGAATCCAGAAAGTGTTAAATCCAGGGATTTCATTGCAGGACTTAACTTATTTGAATTCTTTCTGAAGCTCCTTCATCTTCAGAATCACTGTTGTCCCTAGTTTTCTATTCTTTGCAAATCTCTTAATGACAGGTCTTACTGTAATCATTGTCAGATTATATTTTAGTTTGGGATTCCCTGGAAGCAGCCCAAAAGACAGGGATTTGAGTGCAGGTAGTTTGTTTAAGAGGTGACCACAGATGCTAACTGGTGGCAGGGTGAGAAAGTATGATTTCGATGGAAGGAAGGTTTTAAAAAAACAAAAAGGTAGTTTTTAAAGCCAGTTATTGCAGTGGATAAATGAAGTTTAATTTAGCCAGAGAACTCTGGGAGCTGCGTAAGACAACACCTCAGAGTTATCCCATCCAAAGACACAAGGGAAACGGAGTATTTATCCATCAGTTTCCCCGCAGTTGTGAAATTGATGGGAAACTGTAAGATAGGTGCCTGGTTATCAGCATTAACACCCTTAACCCTCCATCAGCCTCTGCACGCAGGCAGAGTGGGCTCCAGAAGCCAGGGAGAGCCCTCAAAATCATAGGTGCTGGCAGCCAGAAACTTGCCCTGAAATGTCCCATGATGTGGGTGGGACACTAGAAGCATCTGCTGCATAATTACTAACACATGGCACAGAGTAGATGCTAAAGTTTGTTTAGTGAATTATTGAATGACTATGCAGACCTGGAAAAGAGCTGTCATATTTGCTTGAGGGTTTATTTGAGGTCCCAGGTCAAATTAGCTCTTTGCCAATCTGACTTTCAAACTGAAGGAGGATACAGATACAGGATTCTGAATCTTCCGGGGTTTGCTAGTTCACACTCAACCTCAAATTTGCCTTACTTTTAAAAATGCACACCTTAAAGAAAATTGCTCCTTTCTGCCCCCAACTTTCTAGAATACTCTGAAGAATATGCAATAAAAGTCTCACCATTTTATGATAGTAATAAAGTAAAAAGTTATATTCTATCTATGATCATAGTACAAGCTATTTTAGGACAAACTATGAGAAAAGGGAAACAAAAGTATAGAGATTTGGTAACTTCCTCCATAGAATTTCCAAAGGAAAAATAAATGATACCTGACCCAACTATTTTAAGACTACAGGGTTCTTTGAATGCACATTCATACTACCTTTTCATCCTGCTGACATAATTTGCTAAACAAGTACTGCTTAAACGGATTTCACATTACTAAGAGAAAAAGGCAACCCATACTATAAAGCATTAAATTGCTTGTTGGTAATATTTACAAAATTGATTTGTGTTGCTTGAGGTCCTAGAGGCAATGTGGAAACTTTGTAGCACTCTGATACAAAATAAGCCTTTTATCTTGCTCTGTGTATTTTCTCCCCTATGGTCCTGAGAGAGTTTTTGAATAGTGGAGTTCTTCATATTTCTGCAGTATATGAAGATCATAGAAGAGTGTGTAAATAGTTCAGTAAATATTATGTTATTATTGCAAATTGATTGGATCCGTTTTCACCCTTGTAAAATTAATAAGAGTGGTCCTGAATCATATTGTGGGTATTGAGATAATTACCATGCACATAGCAACAGGGACACAAGCGTAACCTTTAGCAGTGCCTTTCAACAGATCCCTGAAAAAAAACGCTGATCTTGAATAAACCATTATACCTGCTGTGTCCTGTTTTGTTTTAGTTGCTGTAGTTAGTTATAAAAATGGCCATATGCTCTCTCCCCAGATGGGAAGGTTACATGTTTGTTTTGTCCATTACAACCACACCCACATAGGTTAAGAAGAATAAACAAAGAAATTCTGACCAAATAAGAACTCTTTTCCTTGCCTTTTTTTTTTTTTTCTGAAAATGACTGATCACACTCACTGTGTCTCTGTCCATCACATTCTTTTAAAAAGCCTGGTATATTCATGTGACTTTTACTCTGATGGTCAAGAATGAAGGGTCTGGGTACAATCCTGTCTGATATCAAACCCTAACTCTGCCAAGTTTACCCTGTGAGTCACCAAGAGCATATAATTGACGTTCTCAGAGTCTCAGTTTCTTAGTCTGCAAAATGCACATTATGCTAGTACAGAATCAATTGTAGGGTTGCTGTTGGGGTAAAAGGAGATACTTATAGTAACATCTGGCTTACCTTAAAATTTAAAACTGATAATTGATACATTTTTAAAGCCTTATGTTTTTCCTGTTGTCTTCAATGAATACTGATGACATGGTATATGCTTAGGAAAATAATCCTTAGGTTTTTAAGCATATATTTTAAAAACTTGACATCCAAGAAATTCTTTTCCAAAGAAGACAGAGAATTGGGACAACCTTTCATTAGGAAAATAATGCAAGTCATCTTCCTTTATCTTAATGACCAATAGTAATATTAATTTCCTTCAAGAAAATTTAGATAAAAAAGAAACCCATTTTCTATGATTGCTCATATCCTATTGGGATTTCATATTAAGTTATTAAGTATTTCCTGTCAATTGGAGAAATTTAAATGGACTATGTAGCAATGCTCTTGACTATTCATTTAGTAAAAGCTTTGCTCTATCACTATAAAATTATAATTCCATTTCAATATCAATTGTTGTGAGATATTTAATTTCTTTTCCTCCCTAAAGAAAACATTATATATCTAGTGGACAGAAAGCCTCATTAAACTTTGAAATTAAATCTCAGTTGTGAACAAGTCAGCTTAATCCCATCTCAATAGTATTTTCATTTTCAAGGGTTTTATAAGTAAGTTTTCATCTCAGCAATGACATATATACTTAGTGTATGATTATTCAGGTGAGATGAGATATTAATGAACAATATTAACAGAAAATGTCTACCAAATACTAAATGTAAAAGACAATGATTATTTCAAACCAGGGATTCTCAGAGTCTAACACATGAAAAGACATAGTTTACTTCCACCAGTAATCATGACTGACAACAGCATTTATTTTACTTGGCAGGGGCAAAGAGGAGTGGTAGCAAGGTTCCCTGGGAAGGGTGTAACAGAATGCCTGTGGGGTTGTAAATTAAAATAATTCTGTAGAGTCTTCGGGCATGTTCTCCTGGGTGGCTGGGTTTGGGCAGCATTGTCAAATTCTTCTAACTATTTTCAGTAACTGTAATTGCATAGCACTGTCATTTAGATGCTCGTTTCACTTGGGGCACCTGGGTAGCTGCGTCGGATTCTGTGTCTCCCTTGCTCTCTGCCCCTCCCCCCTAATACTCTGTCTCTCAAAAATGAATACACGTTAAAAAAAAAATTAGATGTTCGTGTCACATTTAGACTTTAAATCACATGATTTGTCCATGTCTTTAGTTTTGAAATTTTTTTGTTTTGTTTCATCTGATTATCATGATCCAGGAGAGAGCATACTTCTTTATATTGCTGCAGGGATTAAACCGTACAGAATTGGCTACTGAGATCACTTGTAGGCCTGAGTACAATAGATGAGTGTTTGTGGTGTATGACTTTTTAGACCTCACATATCCCCCATTCTGCTCACTGTTGCTTATAAAATGTAACTTTTCTTATATTAGTGATAATGGTTAACATTTATATGGCATTTACAGTGATTTACATATGTATTTACTTATTTGGTGTCATGTGATTTACATATGTATTTACTTATTTAGTGTCATGTGATTTACATGTATTAACTCATTGAACCCTCAGGTTGCGCAGTGAATAAATAATGTTTTTATCCCCATTTTACATATTTGGAGTCTCTGGCAACAAGAGAGTCTTCAATTTGCCCAAGGTTGCTTTAACTAAAGATGGAAATATATAATAAAAACTAAAAATAGGGGTTACAGTAATATTAGGCAATATCAATACATACCAATTACTGAATTTTTATATAAGAATTCACTATTCATGGAGCACCTGAGTGGCTCAGGCAGTTAAGCTGCCGACTTCAGCTCAGGTCATGATCTCACGGTTCATGAGTTGGAGCCCCGCATTGGGCCCTCTGCTGTCATTCTGTGTCTCCCTCTCTCTCTGCCACTCCCCTGCTCATGCTCTGTCTTTCTGTCTGTAGCAATAAATAAATGTTAAATTTTTTTTTAATATTTCACTATTCATTATTTTAATTTTCCCAGTATTGTTATAAAGTAGACATTATTCCTTTTCCTTTCCAGAAAATAAGTTCAGAGAAGTAAATACATTTTCTGCAGGTCCCACAGCTAAGTTAGTGGCTTAATTAGAATTGAAATGCATGTACTTCTGACTCTAAGACAGGTGCTCTTAAAATTATAAGGCATTATTTCTCAAGGAACCATATCAGGAAGGGCAGTAACTCATCAGCATAATATACAGCTTGAGTAACCAAAATCGAATAATTTTTTTTTGGAATGCAGTTTCATAGCAGTGTGGGAAGATACCTCATGAGTCCTGATACTCTGTATTTTGTGGCCTTCAGAAAAGAAATGTCATTTCTTTTTCAATAATGTTTAGTTCAACTCTGGCCTACTTTTATGCATATTTAGATAGGAAGTGGTTTTTAAGATGAAACACATTGTTGAAGTTTTTGATTTATTCTCCTGCTTGTCTTTTTAGACTTCTCATTTATTTTTCTTGACATGAAATGAATGTCCTTTACCTACTTCAAAATCAGTTTATATTTTCAATTTAATGCTACTAACTGCCATTTGTTGTAGCATTGAACCAGGCACCAAGAGGTATATGTTCTGTTCATCGATCACTATTGACTTATTGGCTACATGATGCTGAATCCTCCAAATGACAAGTAAATAAGTTTTGAAATTGTGCCAATATTTTATCCACACTGTAACATTTCTCTACTTATTTAAGAAATGCTACATAGTGGACAAGTTTTCATTTTTATCTGGTTGACAACATGTAACCTGTCATTTGAGATAGTGAAAGACTGATTTCCATCTACTTAATCAGCAGTAAACAGGTATGAAAGTCACACAAAGAAGGCCTTTAAGAGCTTTGGCTCTGAGATGCCACATAAGTAGAAAAATAGTGAATTATTTCCTGTACTAATTCTGATAATTGACATACATATTGTCAAGTAAAAATGCATGCTCTGATCAAGGCCTAACAGTGTGTGCTCTAAACTGTAAAGCAAACCGTAATCTTGCCTAGAGTTTTAACTTTGATTCTACATTGGCATGAATTCATTTCAACTTTACCAGCACCGATACTCAGTACTCAGCATTTTGCTAGAAGAGAAGGACAAAAAATGAGGAATTTCTAAATTAGCACCAGATTTACTTGTTCATTTTACCTTCAGTTTAGTTCTTTCTAAACTGCCCAATCTTCTTCCTGTTGTAAGTAATCCCTCCATGCCCAAGTTCTGATTTTATCTACTCTCCCTGGGAAAGGGTGACAAAATCATTCTTTTTGAGGGAACAGTGGCCTTGTTGGCTTTTTGTTTAGTAATTGGTTACTAATTAATGATTAGTAATTAATTTCTTCCCTACCGCACTCAGTTAAAATAAATCCAGATAAATTACATATGCAGATATTAATGTTTGTATTTATAACTTGATGGCAAATTTTATTTAAAATTATAGAATAGACACTTATCATATATATCATTTGCATTTCAAATTTTTGTATGGAATTGGGTAGGAAAGGTTGGTGTCTCGGAGTTCAAAATAAAAATGCTCTGGCGTCTTAAGTAGCTGCTTTTAGGTGAGCATCTATCTTGATAAAGACAAAACAAATAAGCAACAAAAAACCAAGGTGGGAGGAAACTTAGAAAGGAAATATGCCTTCAGAGAAAGAGTAGGGTAATCATTATTTAGCTAAGTAACAGTGATTAGCTGCATCTCCTTGTAAGTACATCCAAATAAGCTCGAAACAGGATAGGTGACAAAAGAAAGCCGAACAGGTGATTTTTCAAGCTGATAGTGTAACCAAAGCAAAGCCAGTTCGCTCCTTGATGAGCAAGAAACTGCAACCCATTCAGTTGTTGCCCAAAGAAATATTTATTTGTAGCAAATAAGGAGATCACCAGGGAATGGCCTCTAAAGCCTGTGACTCCCTGAGAGAGGGTGAGTGGATTCCTTTTGTTGAGGGTTAGGATGAAGCATAGATAGGGAAGCCATATCGTCCTCTGTAGAGGCAGGTATAAGGCCATGCATGCGCCTTAAGGAAACATGGCAATACACATATTGTATGTTATGCAAATGAGTCTGAGGCAGAGATGTTAGTAGTATTATGAGGTAAAGGTGACTGTAGGTCATACCAAAGGTCACCCCACGGTCCAGTCCATCTGCACAGGTATGCCAGTTGGGTGTAACTCAGATGGTCTCAGTGGTCTGGACTGGCAGGAGGTTTTGTCTGGGTAGTCTCCATCTCCTGAGGGGTGGTTTAGGGTTTCTTTTCCTGAGTCAAGAGGAAAACCCAAGGGAAGAGCTTAAGGGGAAATGTAAGATAAGGATTAGTGAGTACAAGAAGGTGGGCGGTCAAGGACAGGTCTTGGGGTCTAGCTGGTGACAGGAGGACAGTTCAAAAGAAGCCTGGACATTATAACACACTGAACAAAGGACTTGTCTATTTCAGAAGGGAAGTTGTCTACCTCCCAACAGAAAATAAATATTCAAACTTAATTTCATTAAATAGATTGATGTTGAAAACTGACCTCCATGCCTCAGAGCCAGAGTACAACATGAAGACAGAGTTGGGGATAACAAGGATTATTATTATTATTATTATTATTAATTATTATTATTACTATTATTATTGCTTTGCTGTGCAAAGGAGGTTGCAGCAGGCTATGGCCTTCAAAAAACTGCAAACATGCCCAGAGGAAAGAGTTGGGGGGGATTAATTGAAAAATACAGGACTTAGCTGGTTTTGACAAAAGTTGTGTACTTGATGCCAACCTCCTTTGTCATGTCTTTAGGCCGGTAGCTGATGAAATTTTGGGGTGATGGTGGGGGGGTCTGGAGCTGATGACCAAGAAAGAATTCAAAACATCTTTGGTGCAAAAAGGTGTTTTTATTAAAGCACAGGTTCAGGGCCTGTGAGCCAGAAGAGCTGCACTGGGGGGTCGTGATGGGTAACTCATTTTATACTGTCAGGTTGGGATGGGGTCAGGGATAGAGTAAGTCTCTAAGGAATTTTGGAAGCAAGGTTTCCAGGACCTTGAGGGGCTCGCTGTTGCTAGGGAAATATCATTTACTGCCGTTTAATAAAACCTCTGTCATGAGACCCTTCACATGCATATTGGGGGGGTGCATAAGCTTGGAGTATGATTGCCAGCATATATCTTGGGACCGTTGAGATAAAGGAAGTAGATGTACAGGATCCTCAAGGTTGGGATGTTAAGCTAAGGTTCTCTTTTGTCCCCAGCAAAGTGTCATCCTTGTGACAGCTGAGCTCCTAGAGGGAGATCACTGCTGGTCTCAAGGACTTGTTAGTGGACTGTAGGTAGTAAGGGAATTTAATTTTTCACTTGCCTTAGTTTCCCACATCACCATGGCAAGCACTTAAACCCCGTTCCTTTGTTCTTGGGTAGCCAGGAGTGTCCTAGGAATATCCTGCATATTCCACCAGGGAGCAGGGTGTATGCCAGTATTTTGCCCTCATCTTGCCCTACACTCCCTCATCAGTAGTGGGTTGAAATAAAAGGCTGAGAAGGAAGAAGGGCAGGTTTGCAGAAGAGGCCAACAAGGTTACGTTAAAATCCAGCTTCACCGAAGCACTAGTGCAGCCATTTGGATTTTTGTTCATCTTTATATTTTTAAGCGGTTTCAAGATTTCTCTCCCAAAAGTCTTCCCACTTAGACCTAACAGGTGCCTGTTTCTCCTCATTCTTGGAAAACCTTGATATTATCAACTTCTAATTTTTTTATCTGATAATTGTTGAGTAGCATCTTCTTTTTTCAACTCCAAGTTTGAGTATTTTTATTCATTCATTCATTCATTGTGGTGGGGGAGAGAAGGGTCAGAGAGAGGGAGAGAGAGAGAATCCCCAGCAGACTCCACACTGTCCACACAAAGCCTGACAAGGAACTGGGACTGACAAACTGTGGGGTCATGACCTGAGCCAAAATCTAGAGTTGGACACTTAACCAACAGCCACTTGGGTGCCTCTCCAAGTTTGAGTATTTTAGTTTTTAGCAGTGGGTACCAAATGAGCTGAAGGTAAATTTCTTCTAAGTAGCTACTCATAATTTGCTTCCTTGAGAAGAGGCACCATCTCCTTTTATAACATGGTTTTTTGTTGATTGATAGCCCTGATGAGCATCTTTTCATATACTAATTTATCTATTCTTTGCCCATTTTCTTGTTGATTTCTAGGCATTGACTATCGTGCATCCTAATATCTCGATGTTGTAAGCATTGTAAATAAATTTATACTGCTTATATGATGTTGAGGAAGAATACCTTTCTCTGCTCTGTGGTCCTTCTAACTGGACTCAGAATCAAATTGACATGAGACAGGTAAACAGAAGATAAAATTTAGTTGTGTACATACAGGGAATCCACCCAGATGTGAAATTCCAAAGACAGTGAGGCCACAGGAAGGTGATAGGAGCTAAGGAGAGAGGTAGGGCCTGAGGACCCAAAGGGAAGAAGGCCATTAGCAGGAAGGAAAACACCAGATTGTTCTCTTATGCACATGAGTTCCTTCAGTAAAGGGGGCCACTGTTGATAGTTCTCTTCTTGGTGTGCTCTCCTTTCCAATGTAAATTTAGGCACTTTGGAGGGAAGCAGAGCACCTTTCCTTTGAACTCAAAATAATCTTTGTGCTAAGGTGGTGCTTTAGGGGGTGTCTCATCCCACAACCATTCAATGTTCTTCTTTGACAATAAATATTTAGTTTCCAGATAATTAAATCTGTGTAAACTTAATCATTAAAGCTTTATTTTTATCTTATTTAAGAAATCTTAATGAATTGGATGTCTGGGTGGCTCATTTGGTTAAGCGTCCGGACTTGGACTCAGGTCATGATCTCGAGGTTCGTGAGTTCGAGCCCTATATCAGTTCTATGCTGACAGCCAGCTCAGAGCCTGGAGCCTGTTTCAGTTTCTGTGTCTACCTCTCTCTCTGACCGTCCCCTGCTCATGCTGTCTCTCTCTCTCTCTCTCTCAGAAACAAAACATTAAAAAAAAGTCTTAATGAGTTTCCCCAAACAAAAAGATACTCTTACAGTTTCTTCTGTTCATTTCAAAAGTTTGACTTACACATTGAAGTCTTCTATCCATCCAGATTTGTGTATGCATTTTATTTTCAACATTTCTGGATCCGTATTGGTAGATATGTTAGAACCTTTTAAACATTTCAGTCCTAGTGCTCTGTTTAAAAGTACTAGGGAAACTAACTTACTTGTATTTCAAATACCACCATATTTGGGTCATTTTGTCCTTTAATATTTTTCCATATTATTTTTCTTGTTTGCCTGTAATTGCACAGTTTGACAAAATTGTTTACTTGCTCTGACCCATCAGTTGTTTCTGTGGCATATTCTGAGTTGAACTTGGGGTCAAAGAAGTAAGTTAGTTTGCTGTATCAGGAAAAAGATGTCATTGCCCCCTTCTAGATTCATCTTTAGACCTGAAGCACTCGTTCTTCAGTGGCTGAAAGTGTTGGCTCTTGACACTTTACAAGTGAGTTCCTCCATCCCTGAGAATTGTCAGAGGCCAAAGGGAACTGCCTCTCCAAGGTCATGCCCCAATCTAGGACAGCCTAGTGGCTATATTTTAAAAATTAATTTACATGAACTTATCTATTAAGGTTATTAAAACTTAATTTTCTCTGTTGCGAATGTTTACCAGCTGGGTGTCTTCTGATGTGATTTGAAGTAGGGTTTGAGAGCAAACAATCAAGAAAGAATTCTTGAGACAAAAAGGTTGTTGTAGTAACTATTGGCGAGGGCAGGACTCATGGGCAGAAAGAGCTGCCCTGGGGTGTGAGGAGGGAATGATTATATACTTTTAAGTTGGGAAGGGCAGAGAGAAAGCACGTTTCCAAAAGGATTTTCATATATTAAAGAAGACTCTCAGGACCCTGGAGGCCTGGCTATTGTCAAGCTAAGGTGGTTTCCACTCCAGCAAGGCATTGACATTAGGACAGTGGGGAGTTCCTGGAAGAACTTCACTCTCTGCCTGCCTCAAGTATGTGTCCGTGGGCTGCAGGTTATAAGGAAATTTAATTTTATCCACATTTCTTTTACCTTCGTTCTCTGCATCATCTTTTAAGATATTTGGGAAAGGTTAAAAATATTTAATATGTTTTAAAGCATTTGATATATTCAAGAGAATATATACTTATATGTGCCTATAAGTTTTAATTATAATAATAATGAATTCTCATGAACTTGAGACTCAAATCCAAAATGAGAAAGTGTTGGGGAAATATAATTAAAATAAAAATTTCCTGCCAACACAGAAAACCTCTCCAAAAGGGCAGAAGAAAAAGCAGTTTTACTATTGAATAAGCATTAAATCCTAATGCGATGTGCATCACAGGTCGTCCACTAAAGAGGTTGCAAAGGCAGAAAGAAATCTTACCCTTTTTTTTTTTTTTTATAACCAAGTAGGTACAACCCATTACAGCCTTGTTCTCAAGTGAAAAATTAACCAGTCGTCAGGTAAGAGAACTTGACAGCAGCATTTGTCACACATAGTTCATCCTAAATTCACTTGGTAGATGGGAGTGACCATCTGGGTTAGCTAATTGGTTTTATCCAAAGGACGAATAAATTTCTCATATCTTAATTATGGGTAATTTTGTTGCAAAGCTCCTGCTGAAATTAGGCTTCTGGCCTCCCACAGAAAATGGGAGATAGGCATGCTCTTTTCTTTGATGATTACTTTTCAGACATGGCTCCCAAGTCCTAGAAGGAAGGTATTCCTGGACTGTAAAGCTGGAAAGAAGCTTATTTGGATTTTTAATAGTTTTATGTACATCTCAGAGAAACAGGGAAAGAATTTATAATTAAAACTTTCCTTTAAAAATGCTCTCAAAGGTGGCAGGGGAAATTTAATTTTTTAATTTTTCTATTAGTATTCAGACTTACAAACATATATAATGTGATACCTGTCAGCAATTTATAATACCATTTTTTATATCCTTTCCCATAATTGATGTAGCCAGACTTCTTAATTTCTGCAAATACAACAAGTAGCAAATGGTATCTTTTTTTTTTTTGTTTTAGTCAACTCTTTACCCAACATGGGACTTGAATTCATGACCTTGACATCAAGAGTCATGTGCTCTACTGGCAGAGCCAGTCAGGTATCCCTGGGAAATGGTATCTTGTGTGTCTTTCAGATACTTCTTGTAAGCCACTTGAGATTTTCTCAACATCACCATCTCTTATTCCTGTTACTGTATAACCAGAGTGGCCTTCTAGCATTCTCAAGTAAGCAGAAGTAATAGTATTTGCCTCATGCCCTTCCTAAGCTTGGGGATTCCAGGCTTCTTGGGGATTCCGTGGTATGTTCTGGAATTCTGCTCTGTGGCCATGCATGTGGACCATGGGATGCACTTTGAATAGGGGATATGATAAATGGAGAGTATATTTTTTCACACCTCAGCCATCTCCTCCATGGTGGATTGACCTAAGATGTAATGAAACACCTTCTCAGAAGAGAATCCTATAGGATAATCAGTCACACTTAGCTGCAACCAGGTCATCAGTACACCCTCATCTTGGCTCTTCTTCCTTTTCTTTTCTGTTTGTCCCTCACTCCTGCTCCTGGGGATTACATTCTCTTATAAAGTAGTAGCTGAGGGACTCAGGTTAAGATATGATCTTAATTTTCATTTTGCTGATTATGTAGTCTGTATTCATCATAATTATTGAAATGCTTGTTCTTGTGTTTTGTTTGCTTTTATTGAGGGGATTTGGGATGTTTATTGTTTTTACCTGGAGAAATAGGGTTTCTTTACACATTCCAAACAGTAACGGTTAGTAAGTTATATGTTAAGGTTTTTTTCTTTCTGTTTGTTGCTTATATTTTCTTTTTAGTTTACTCTTTTTCATTGACAGAAATTTTGAATATTCATATGGTTGAATTGAACAAACTTGCTTAAATAAATTATATCCTTTCCCCAGGTAAGAAATGTATGAGACTTGGGGCGCTGGGTGGCTTAGTCGGTTAAGCATCCGACTTTCGCTTAGGTCATGATCTCGCAGTACGCGGGTTCGAGCCCCAAGTCGGGCTCTGTGCTGACTACCAGCTCAGAGCCTGGAGCCTGTTTCAGTCTGTGACTCCCTCTCTCTCTGACCCTCCCCTGCTCACGCTGTCTCTCTCTCTCTCTCCTAAGAAATAAATAAAACATTTAAAAAAAAAAAAGAAAGAAATGTATGAGACTGTATTTTCTTCTAATAACTTTCAAGATTTGTTTTTTACATTTACATCTCATTATGTATTTTGGATTTTTATCCCCTCTGAAACTCTTAGTAATTGTAAAAAGTGTGTTTAAATTATGCTTTTATCTGTTCTGGATCATGTTCTTATAGAAAGCCAACTTGCTAAATTTTTATTATTTATAATGTTTGTAGCGCTTCTGGGTTTTCTAAGGTAATAAATCACTTCTGCATAATGATAATTTTTTTACATTCTAATACATACACATACACAGACACATATACAGACACAGACACAGGCACACACACACACACACATTTAAATTTCTTTTTCTATTGCACTAGCCAAGATCACCAGTAGAATGATTGGAATTAGTGCTTAAGTGGCTTTCTTACTAGTTTCTGAATTTTAAGAGAATCCTTCTAATATTTTTTATTATAAGGGATGTTTTTCAAGTGTTTTGTCCGATTCTTGTTGGGTTCAAGAGATTCACGTATATTCCTGGTTTACTGAGTTTCTGTACTCAAAGAGTGCTGAATTTTATTACATTCATCTGCATTATGAGCTCAAATTACTGCTCTTCTCCTTTCAACTGCTATTGTGGACTATGGTCTTTACATATATACAAATGTTAAGCTACCTTTGTGATCCTGCAATGTATTCATTTTGCTTATATTGTATTATAATTAATTCATTCTCTATACCATATGTTTTTCTAATACTTTGTTGGTGAATTCTTGCATGTATATTCATTAAGTGAATTTTGGTGGGGATTAAATTAAAGTAGTAAATTAATTTATGAAGAATCAGTTGCTCTCTTCTCTATTCTATCTTTCCACTAAGCAACAGAGTTACTCTTTTCTTTTTTGTCTATCAGCAGAATTTTGTCATGTTATTCAAAGATTTCTTCTTTTAGAACTTTTTTTTCTCTTAAACTAATTCTTGGGCATAGCAAGTGCTATTATTCTCTTTGCTGATTCTGAATTTGTTGGTTTTGTGTTTACTACTTGGAAGAGAATTTTTTTTCTTTTTATTACTTAAAGATTATTGAAATTAAACTGGGAGTCTGTTGATTTGCTTAAGACCTGTGTAAGTTTGTCTTGATCAGCTGTTTTCTCTAGGTGTGAAACTCTCATCAGCAAATGATGATGACTTACTGCTACTTTCCAGCATTATATAATATTTTAAGTTTGTGTTTTCTGTCTACCAGAACTTAAACTGGCTTTACATAGTGACCTGGAAGTGCTGCATTTGTTTTCACTGTTCTTGATGCTTATGATTTTTTATTTGACTTTGATTTTATTTGATTTGTTTATACTTGAATATATTTTTCTAACTATCCAAGTCAAGGTTGAATGGTTTCTTTCAGGGTGGACCTATATAAAACACAAATTGCAATACTCTTTCACATCCATTTCTTGTTCCATCCACTTTTTGCTATATATTTATATAATGGATGATTTGAGACTCTAGTGTTAATATCATCAAAATTAGTTCTGAAATTTTTATTCCATCTGGCAACTATGGTTGCTTAACAGCTTGATGTGACAACACAGGCTGAACAGGGCATTATGCAGGCAAAAGAAAATAGCATTAGGCTTAAGTGAATCCAGCAACCAAATTGGAAGAAAAAACAGGTCACCTGTAAGGTGAATTCTACTGAAGTAGAGCTACTGCGAGAGAGATGACATCTCAAACATAAAACTCATAATCATGTTAAGGAAATGCACTTGTAGCACCCCACTGCAAAACATTTATGGACCTAAAAGAGAATATCACTGTACTTTTCTTAATTTTAAAATTCACTAGATAAATTAAAGAATAGCCACCTTTGAGAACCTATTGGCCTGAGAAATTAAGTAAACAGAACGGTACAAAGTATGCCTATATATGATGTGCAGAAAAATTAAAAGGAATAGAAGAACAACATCAAAGAAAATTTCCTTAGTATGAAAAAAGATGCTTGCAGATTCAAAGGGCTCACTAATTCTTTTGGAATATTGATGGGAAAGACATGAATTTAGATAAAATTCCTAAATTCAATGTGATGAAAATAAAATTTCCAAGTTTTTAGGGAGAAAGGCAAGTTACTTAAAAGGAGAAAGGATTAGACTATCAATAAAATTTCTCATAAGCAATCTGGAAGCTTCAGACAGGGAAAAATGCCGGAGTCCAGCTCCAGCCAGGTCCAGGGATCCCTGAAGGATGGACGTTGTCAGTGAGGGAAGGAGTGAGAGAGCCCTGAGATTCTTTCTGATCACCTGGCAGGTATCTCTGTCATATTGGTTTTGGTGTCTTTATTTATAGGTCACATGTTAACATGGCATCAGAAAATGAAATTTTTACAACTGATAGTTCTCTGTGATAAGACGTTTTGGAAAATGTACAGAAACAGGTTTTACAGAAGTCTTTTTGCAGAACTACCCCAATTATAGTGAGGCTGAGTAACTAAGAAAATGACAGGGTGTTCACATTTTAATAACACTAAGATTAAGTCATAGGTTTGTAGTTACTCTTATCCATCCTCATCATAGTTGCCAGGGTAAGGGAAGGTGTTTGTGGAATGTAGGCCTTAGGGAAGGGGCCTAAATCACCAGTTAGCAAAGGTATATGTAGTAACTTATGTTCTGCTCTTATCTGTTCCTTCTCTCTAAGTTAGGCTCTTTGTCTCCAGGTAAGACTTAATTGTCCGGTTATATTTTTTATGGCACTGGAGAGCCAACCATACCTTTAAGGAGTTTAGCTCATTTCCAATACATAGAATAGCGTCTTTGAGTGCATTTACCTTTGTGTCCAGTTTTATGATTTCTTGAATAGCTAGGGCATAGAGACATTTTTGGTTAGCTGATTTACATGTTGAGCTGTATGAACCTCTTGGACTAACGGAACGGTAGAAACAGAATTGTACATGTAAAGGTCAGTCTTTTATGAGTAAGGGTCATTAGCCTGTTTATAGCTCAAGGGAAAGTATGGAGGGAAACAGGACCTACCAGAGACACGATGTCTGTTCCCATAATCAAAAGAAGTTCCCACAATAAGTTCCTTCACGAGGTGCAGTCATCATACCAGGGCCAGAATAAGGGGGCAAGTCATTCCTGATACCGATCAACAAGGTGCCTTGGGGGTTGGTGCTCAAGCAGAAATAATTGAGTGGGGGTGGATATAGGTTGTCATCTGATTGACAAGAGACTGTGCAAAATCCTCACCAGGAGCTTTCTCGACTAGTGGGCTCAGAATGACTCCCAAGAGAAAAATAGTATGTGCATGATGTGGAGGCAAAAATGGTTGTAATACAAAAAAATTTAATCCTAGCTATGATGTAATTCACTTTCCAGAGTGAGCGATGGACATGTGTGGTTATACAAAAAAATCATGACACATATTACCCATCTACCTTATCTCAGGAAGCTACTAGAAAGATGATTCTAACCAAACAACAAATAAATCAGAACAGAACCTTCAGAACAGGGAATGAGAAATAGGATAGGAAACAGTAAATAATAAAAAACCAGAGGGACACTGGATGGCTCACTCAGTTAGACATCCAACTTCGGCTCAGGTCATGATCTTACAGCTCTTGGTTTCAAGCCCCATGTCAGGCTCTGTGCTAAGAGCTCAGAGCCTGGAGTCTCCTTCAGATTCTGTGTCTCCCTCTCTCTGACCCTCCTCCACTCATGTTCTGTCTCTCAAAAATAAATAAACATTAAAAATTTTTAAAAACCCATTACCTGGCCATATTTGTATCTAATTGGATTGTGATATTCAGAATGCAGATTTGAAATATGAATACTAAGTAATGAGGCTTAGTAGTAATGATTCTTGGCAAATAGAAAAATGCTGCAAGGAAGAGACTAATCATAGGAAGGTTTCATAAGTACTAAACTATCTCATCAAAACCTAAGAGTGGGTGGAACTGCAAAGGAATTAATGCATTCTAAGTAGATTGTAAGAGTATAAAGCATTGAAAGAAGTTAAAATGTTGAAATTGTTTCATTGTACTGGAGTAAACTCAAGAAACATGGTCAGAGTTTCTTTTGGTATATTTTAAGATAAATTTGTGTTTGATGATGAGCACAGAAGACAGATACTAGTAGAATGACAATAAGAGCCAGTATAATGTCCAATTAATAAAGGAAAGAAAAGGAATTAATAGTAATGTAGCCAATCTAGCAAAAACAAAGAAAAATAATAAAATAACAGATAAATATAAAGTGAGACAAATGGAACAAAACCCAGAAAATAAATTATTAAATTGCATGTATAGTGGATGAATCCCTCTTATTGAATGAGAAACTTGAGGTTGGCCTGCAAAGAAAGTCTTTAGGCATATGTCATTCTGGACCTGATTTCCTCCTCCATACATCTGTCTGCCTCTAAACTTATAAAATCATTTTTTGCTTTATTATTCATATTTTTCATATACAACACATTCTTGCATAATATAGTTACTAGAATAATTTTGTATCATTTTGTTTACTTAAATCTTCTGGGGGCGCCTGGGTGGCTTAGTTGGTTGAGCGTCCAACGTCAGCTTAGGTCATGATCCTGCGGTTTGTGAGTTCAAGCCTCACACTGGGCTCTGTGCTGATTAGCATAGAGCATGGAGCCTTCTTCTGTGTCTCCCTCTCTCTCCGCCCATACCTTGCTCATGCCCTGTCTCTCTCTCAAATATAAACATTTTTTTTTTTCTCAAGTGCATAAGAATTTAATAGCAGTTGAAGCAAAAGTATGCTCTCAAGATGGGAGAGCAGGCAGACCCAAAGGCAGCAAGTGCACTGGGGGGTTAGTTGTCTTCCCTTTTTATTTGGTAAGAGTTATGGGTCATAGCTCGGGTGTCTTTCACTCGGGTGCCCCCAGTCATCTAAGGGTCTCCTCTAACAGGTCATGAGGGGGAGTTTCGGGCACTCTCTGATCCTTATCAGAACTGTCATGGCAGCCATCTCCCCCCAAAGGGTGTCAAAATCACAATATAAATATATTTAATGAAGGTATAGGTTACTGTAGGACAGTGGTTATAGGGAACCACTATAATCATGTGTGTACTTGGTGTTTTAATGCTGTTTGAAACGTGTTTCTGCTCTTACTTTCCTTTTAATTTTTTTAACGTTCTTTTATTTATTTCTTTCTTAGTTTATTGTCAAGTTGGTTTCCATATAACATCCAGTGCTCATCCAAACAAGTGCCCTCCTCCATGACCCCTTTCCCCTCTCTCCCACCCCCATATGCCCTCAGTTTGTTCTCAGCATTCAAGAGTCTCTCATGGTTTGCCTCTCTCCCTCTCCCCAACTATTTTTCCCTTTCTCCTCCCCCGGGGTCCTCCATTAAGTTCCTCCTAATCCACCTATATGTGCAAACATATGGTATGTGTCCTTCTCTGCCTGTCTTATTTCGCTCAGCCTAACACCCTCAAGTTCCATCCATGCTGCTACACATGGCCAGATTTCATTCCTTCTCATTGCCATGTAGTATTCCATCGTATAGATAAACCACATCTTCTTGATCCATTTGTCCCTTGATGGACACGTAGGCTCTTTCCATGTTTTGGCTATTGTTGAGAGTGCTGCTATGAACATTGGGGTACATGTGCTCCTATGCATCAGCATTTCTGTATCCCTTGGGTAAATTCCAAGCAGTGCTATTGCTGGGTCATAGGGGAGTTCTGTTGTTAATTTTTTGAGGAACCTCCACAATGTTTTCCCAAGGGGCTGCACCAGTTTACATTCCCACCAACAGTGTAGGAGGGTGCCCGTTTCTCCACATTTTCATCAGCATCTAGAGTCTCCTGATTTGTTCATTTTAGCCACTCTGACTGACATGAGGTGGTATCTCAGTGTGGTTTTGATTTGTATTTCCCTGATGATGAGGGATGCTGAACATTGTTTCATTTGCCTCTTGGCCATCTCGATGTCTTCGTTGGAGAAGTGTCTGTTCATTATTCTGTACCCTGTGACTTTGCTGAATTCATGGGTCAGTTCTAGTAGGCTTCTGGTGGAGTCTCTAGGGTTCTCCATGTAGAGTATCATGTCGTCTGCGAAAAGTGAAAGTTTGACTTCTTCTTTGCCCATTCTGATGCCTTTTATTTCCTTTTGTTGTCTGATGGCTGATGCAAGGATTTCCAGCATTATGTTACACAACTGTGGTGAGAGTGGACATCCCTGTCGTGTTCCTGATCTCAGATGGAAAGCTCTCAGTTTTTCCCCATTGAGGATGATGTTAGCTGAGGGCTTCTCATAGATGGCTTTTATGATGTTTAAGTAAGTTCCTTCAATCCCGACTCTCTAGAGGGTCTTTATTAAGAAGGATGCTGTATTTTGTCAAGTGCTTTTTCTGCATCTATTGACAGGATCACATGGTTTTTATCTTTTCTTTTGTTACTGTGATGTATCACGTTGATTGATTTGCAAATATTGAACCAGCTCTATAACCCAGGAATGAATCCCACTTGATCATGGTGGATATTTCTTTTTATGTGCTGTTGAATTCGATTTGCAAGTATCTTGTTGAGGATTTTTGCATCCGTATTCATCAAAGATATTGGCCTGTAGTTCTCTATTTTTTGCTGGGTCTCTGTCTGCCATTGGAATCAAAGTGATGCTGGCTTTATAGAATGATTCTGGAAGTTTCCTTTGATTTCTATTTTTTGGAATAGCTCAAGAAGAATGGGTATTAATTATGTTTTAAATGTTTGGTAGAATTCTTCAGGGAAGCCATCTGGCCCAGGGCTCTTAATTTTTGGGAGATTTTTGATAACCGATTCAATTTCTTCACCAGTTATGGGTCTGTTCAGATTTTCTCTCTTCCCATGTGAATTTTGGTAGTGAGTGTGTGTTTAGGAATTTGTCCATTTCTTCTAAGTTGTCCAGTTTGTTGGCATATAATTTTTCATAGTATTCCCTGATTATTGCTTGTATTTCTGAGATGTTGGTTGCAATAGGTCCATTTTCCTTCATGATTTTGTCTATTTGTGTGTTTTCTCTTTTGTTTTTGAGACACCTGGCCAGAGGTTTGTCAATGTTGTTTATTTTTTCAAAAAACCAACTCTTGGTTTCATTGACCTGTTCAGCTGGTTTTTTTTTTTTTTTTATTCTATATTGTTTATTTCTGCCCTGATTTTATCATTCATCTTCTCCTACTCGGTTTGGGGTGCTCTTGTTGCTTTCCTTCTAGTTCCTTTAGATGCGCTGTCAGATTTTGTATTTGCATTTTTTCTAAATTTCTTGAAATAGGGCTGGAGTGCAATGTACTTTCCTTTTAGGATTGCTTTTGCCACATCCAATAGAGTTTGGATTGTTGTATTTTCATTTTAATTTGTTTCCATATATTTTTTAAATTTCTTCTCTAATTACCTGATTGGCCCATTCTTTCTTTAGTAGGGTATTCTTTAACCTCCATGTTTTTGGAGGTTTTCCAGACTTCTTCCTGTGATTGATTTCAAGTTTCATAGCATTGTGATCTGAAAGTGTGCATGGTATGATCTCAATTATTTTATATTTATTGAGGGCTGCTTTATGTCCCAGTATGTGATCTGTCTTGGAGAATGTGCCATGCGCACTTGAGAAGAAAGTGAATTCCATGGCTTCAGGATGTAGGGTTCTAAATATATCTGTCAAATCCATCTGGTCCAATGTGTCATTCAAATCCATTGTTGCTTTAGTGATTTTTCTGTCGAGTTGATCTATCTATTGCTGTAAGTGGAGTATTAAAGTCCCCTGCTATTAGCACATTCTTATCCATAAGATTGTTTCTGTTTGTGATTGTTTTATGTATTTAGGTGCTTCTGTATTAAGTGCATAGACATTTATAATTGTTAATTCCTCCTGATGGATAGACCCTATAATTATTATATAATGCCCTTCTTCCCTTGTTACTGCCTTTACTTTAAAGTCCAGGTTATCTGACAGGAGTATAGCTACTCCTGCTTTCTTTTGCTTTCCAGTAGCATGATAGATATTTCTCCATCTCCTTACTTTCAATCTGAAGGTATCTTTCAGTCTAAAATGAGTTTCTTGTAGACGGCAAATACAGGGATTTTTTTTTTTTTTTTTATCCATTCTGCTACCCTGTGTCTTTTGATTGGAGCACTTAGTCCATTTACATTCAGTGTTATTATTGAAAAATATGGGCTTAAAGTCATTGTGTTTTCTATAGGATTCATGCTTGTGGTGGTGTCTCTGGCACCTTGCGTTCCTTGCAACATTTCCGTCATAGAGTCCCCCTCAGGATTTCTTATAGGGCTGGTTTAGTGGTGAGGAATTCTTTGTTTTTTTGTTTATTTGGGAAGGCCTTTATCTCTCCTATTCTGAATGACAAGCTTGCTGGATAGAGGATTCTTGGCTGCATAGTTTTTCTGTTCATCACATTGAAGATTTCCTGCCATTCCTTTCTGGCCTACCAAGTTTCAGTAGATAGGTCTGTAACCATTTTGATAGGTTTCCCTTTGTATGTTAGGGCCCTTTTATCCCTAGATGCTTTCAGAATTCTCTCTTTGTCCTTATGTTTTGCCAGTTTCACTATGATATGTCATGCAGAAGATTGATTCAAGTTACGTCTGAGGGGAGTTCTCTGTGCCTCTTGGATTTCACTGTTTGTTTCCTTCCCCAGATTGGGGAAGTTCTCTGCTATAATTTGTTCAAGGACTCCTTCAATGCCTTTCCCTCTCTTTTTCTTCTAGAGACCCTATGATATGGATATTGTTCCATTTGATTGTATCTTTCAGCTCTCGAGCTCTCCTTTCACGTTCCTGGATCTGTTTATCTCTCTTTTTCTCGGCTTCCTCTTTTTCTATAATTGTGTCTTCTAATTCACCCATTCTCCTCTCTGCCTCTTCAATCCATGCATTGGACGCCTTCCTTTTATCATGAATCTCATTTATTGCATTTTTTAATTCATCACAGCTATTTTTAAGCTCCATAATCTTTGTAGCAATATTTTCCCTGATGTCTTCCATGCCTTTTTCAAGCCCAGTGATTAATTTTATGACTATTGTTCTAAATTCTTGTTCACTTATGTTGTTTATATCTGTTTTGAGCAGTTCTTTAGCTGTCATTTCTTCCTGGAATTTCTTTGGAGGAGAGTTCTTCCGTTATGTCATTTTGGCTGGCTTTCTGTCTCTTGTTAGTTTTAAAAGCTTGTTTTGCACTCTGCACCTGCGAGTACTGCTGTATTAAAGAAGGCTTTTTGACTGTCCAGGGCCTGTCCTTTCAGGAATTGTTCTTTGAATGGTGTCTCTTGTTGAGACTTTGGTTATTTTATTTCTCTACTCATAATGGTATTTGGTACTCTCCACCATGTGTACTTTGGCTTGTTTCTTGAGGTAGCTGCTATAAGGTTTTCTTAGCAGACTCTGTCTTCTTTTCCTCCCCAACTCCTGGATTCTTTAATGGTTCCAATGGCTTCAGGCCTTCTCCATTTGAGAGATGAGTCGAGTGAAATGTATGGAGCTCCCTACTTCTCTGCCATCTTGCCTCCTCCAAAAGTAAACAAACATTTGGGGCTCTTGGGTGGCTCAGTCGGTTAAGTGCCAGACTTTGGCTCGGGTCATGATCTTGCGGTTCATGGGTTTGAGCCCCGTGTTGGGTTCTGTGCTGGCAGCTCAGAGCCTGGAGCCTGTTTCTCATTCCATGTCTCCCTCTCTCTCTGCCCCTCCTCCACTTATGCTCTGTCACTCTCTGTCTCAAAAATAAATAAACTATAAAAAATTTTTTTAAAAATTAACAAACACTTTTTTAAATCTTCTGATTATTTTAATTTTAATGTATTTATATTTTATTAAGGCGAATAGAGATGCCTGGGTGGCTCAGTCAGTTAACCTTCTGACTTCAGTTCAGGTCATGATCTTGTGGTCTGTAGTTTCAAGTCCTGCATTAAGGTCTGTGCTGACAGCTTAGAGCCTGGAGCCTGCTTCAGATTCTGAGTCTCCCTCTCTCTCTGTGCCTCTCCCCCACTTGCACTCTCTCTCTCTCAAAAATAGAAACATGAAAAAAATTGTTTTTAATTAAGGAGAATAGACATATTTGCTGTTTAGATTTTTGTTTTTTTACAGGAACTCAGTATTTCTATTGGTTCACCAAATTTTTTTTATATCTTTCAATAGAAGTTTTATTATTTTATACGTGTTGTACTTTTCTTGATTTATTTCTGGAGTTATTATGGATTCCTGTTTGTTTTTAAATTGCATTTTTTCTTAATTATGGTAAAATGCATATAACATAAAATTTAGAATCTTACCCCTTTTTAAATTGTATACTTCACTGCTATTAAGTACATACAACCATCACAAGTGGATTGCACCTGTTACCACCAATGTTTTCTACTTAAAAATTAATATTTTTAAAATTCAAAATGGATGAAAGACCTAAATGTGAGACAAGAAGCCATCAGAATCCTCGAGGAGAAAACAAGCAACAACTTCTTTGACCTCGGCCACAGCAACTCTTAGTTGACACATCTCCAAAGGCAAGGGAAGTAAAACCAAACATGCACTACTGGGAACCTCATCAAGATAAAAACCTTATGCACAAAATGGAAACAACTAACAAAACTAAAAGGAAGCATTAGGAATTGGAGAAGATACTTGCAAATGACATATCTGATAAAGGGTTAGTATCCAGAATCTATAAAGAACTTTCCAAACTCAACACTGGAAAAACAAATAATCTAGTGAAGAAATAGGCAGAAGACATGAATAGATACTTCTCCAAAGAAGACATCCGGATGACCAACAGACCCATGAAAAGATGCTCAATATCATTCATCACCAGAGAAATACAAATTGAAATCACATTGAGATACCAGCTCACATGGGTCAGAGCAGCTAAAATTAACAACTCAGGCAACAACAGATGTCAGTGAGGATCTAGAGACACAAGAACCCTCTTGCACTGTTGGTGGGAATGCAAACTGGTGCAGGCACTCTGGAAAACAGTGTATAGGTTCCTCAACTAAAAGAAGAATTACCCTATGACCCAGCAATTGCCCTACTAGGAATTTATCCAAAAGATACAGGAGTGCTAATGCATAGGGGCACATGAACCCCATTGTTTATAGCAGCACTTTAGGCAATAACCAAAGTATGGAACAAGCCCAAATGTGCATCAGCTGATGAATGGATAATGAAGAAGTGGTATACACTCACACATGCACGCGTGCACACACACACACACACACACACACAGTGGAATATTACTCAGCCATTAAAAAGGAATAAAATCTTGCCATTTGCAGCAATGTGGATGGAACTAGAGGGTTTTATGCTAAGTTAAATAAGTGAATCAGAGGAGGACAGATACACAGTTTCACTCATGTAGAATTTGAGAAAATTAACAGAAGACCATAGAGGAAGAGAATGAAAAATAAGTTACAGAGAAGGAGGGAAACCATAAGAGATTCTTAAATACAGAGAACAAACTGAGGATTGATGGGGGTGAGGTGCTGGGGAGGTGGAGAAAATGGTCATGGGCATTGAGGAGGGCACTTGTTGGGATGAGCACTGGGTGTTGTATGTAAGTGATGAATAATAGGAATCTATTCCTGAAGCCGAGACTATACTATATGTTACTTAAGTTGATAATAAATTATTTTTAAAAATAAATAAAAGTAAAAATAGTTCAGTTATGTTTTTGAATGATCTCATTGTGTGGATTAGAATTATTGATTCCATATTAATTTCATAGCCAGTGGCCATATTGCATTTGCTAACTTTTTATGCATTTTTCATAAATCATATTCATGATTCTCATAAATATTCTAAGTACATAATGGAAACATAGTGTCTCTTTTCCAATATTTAAACTATTAGGAAAGACAGTCTCCTGCTTATAGTCTTTCCAGCCCCCATTTAGCTGCATAAGAATGGGCCTTGGGTGTGGAACATTCCCTTACCAAGAGATAGAGTCCACACAGCCTGTGCCCAGCTTATCACCTTGTGTGGGAATATTTTTCCTTGTTTCAGACTCAGTGAGTACTCTTTTGTCTCTGCTGAAAGTGTGTACGTCATATGGTACCCGGCCAATCCCACTGTTATATCTTTCCTCTGAGAGGAGGGGACTTCTGGTGCCACTTCACTGTGGCACCAGAAGTCTGTGTGTCAGTGAAATATCCTGCATCTGGCCACTGGGAGAAACCCACTGACCATAAGGGACTGATGCCCACCATTGAAGCTGACCTTGCTGTCCCTTCTCTGTGTAAGTAAAGTATTCCATCCAGTGCTTGACTGCAGTGTTTTCCTTGGCACTTCTCATACCAGGATGCAGTGGGCAGAAGTGTTTAGAGTACCCCCCCGGGATTGCATGGTGGTCTACACCTTTGGGATTGATAATTTGTGCATGGTGCTCTGCCAGGATAGAGCTCTCCTGCATTTTTAAACTGGCTGCATTTGCAGTGGTGACGATGGTGAGCATTGTCCTCTCCACCTGAGAGCAATGGAAAAGCATTGAGGATTTCAACCAAGGTTATTGTCTTTGTTTCATCTGTCCTCATTTCTTTTTTAGATATTCCAGTTATTTATAGATTACTGCTTTACATGCCAGTCTTCACATCAGTCATCTCTCATCTTTCTCTCTCTCTCTCTCTCTCTCTCTCTCTTTTGCATCTTTCATTTTTTCTGACTTACTTTTTGGGAGAACATCTATGCCTCATCCTTTACATCAATCCTAATTTGCACTTTCTTTTTTTTCAGTTGCTTTATTTGTTTTGAGAGAGAGAGCTAGGGAGGGGCAGAGAGAGAAGGGGATAGAGAATCCCAAGCAGGTTCCATACCATCAGCATGGAGCCTGTTGTGGGGCTTGAACCCACAAACTGTGCAATCATGACCTGAGCCAAAACCAGGAGTCAGAAGCTTAACTGACTGAACCACCCAAGCGCTCTGTAGTTTGTGCTTTCTCAAGTGAGTTTCAATTTTGCTTTTTCCCCTTTTTGTTTTCTCATCAGGTTTCCTTATTTTATCATTTCAGTTTTCTCTTAGAATATTATCTGTTTTCTGCCTTTTCATTGTAGTCTTAAGATTCTCGAGATTCCTGGTTCCCCTTTGATGAAGAGTAATGCCAGTTGGAATAATTTAGGGACTTTTTTAAAAAGACCCACACTGAGCCCCCTACATAGACCTCCTAAAATCAGAATCAAAGGTCCCAGTTGATGAATATGTACTTTAGGAAGGTGCTACTTCTCCAAATCTATTTTATTGGTAGTACATATCATCTTTTAACATTATTTAACTTGTTATCTTTATTGTTTAACCTCATTAAGATGAAAAATTTATGTAGGCAACCATTTTTTAAACTTTTGTTCACTGATGTATCCTTTTTCTCTAGGAAGGCACGTGGTTACTAGTAAATATTCAGCAACTATCTGATAAATTTCAATGAAAATTGAATGATAAATTTCAATGAAAATTTTCAAGTAAGACCTAAAACTCTATTCTTCATAAATATAATAATTATCCTTACTTCTTATACTTTCAGCATAATATGTGGGGGAGGAAAAATAATTTTCCTTCTTCCTTTCTAGGTTTTTGGCTGAGATGCCCATATAATAAAAGACAGATTAACAGGAGAAAGATAAATAGGAGTTCAATAATATGTATACCTCCTATAGAAGAACCCATGAAAACTGAGTAAGTCTCTGAAATGGCCCAAGCCACCACCTTAAATATCATCTTCACTTAAAGACAGAAGATGTGTAGGTGAGGTCATTTATAGGAGGTTATCAGGGAAAGCAGAGTAAACAGGGCAGGATTGTTAGGCAGGTTTAAATTCTTGTCTCCTAGGTAGAGAATGAGGAATATGGCAGAGCAGAAAGAGGACCCTAGCTTTGCCTTGTCCCATGAATACAGACAGATAAATATCAAATCATGTTAAATACCCCAGAAATCGGCCTAAATCCTTGCCTATTCATTGATTACAGACTCATCCTTTCTTTCCTATTACAGAGAAAGAGCCTTATAAATGATTTTCTTTATAAATATAAATTTCACTTACAGAAGGGTAACTTCTCAGTTTTCAGAGCTTTTCCATTATCTGATATTTCTTAAAAGTAATCAGCCTAAAATAATCGTATGCCAAAGAGGCATAAGGGGTAGAATATCTTGCATCCCTGCAAGGACTACTTGAAATAGATATCAATAAAATGGAGGGGCTCCTGGCTAGCTCAGTCATTAGAGCATGTAATTCTTGATCTCAAAGTCTTGAGTTCAAGCCCCACATGTGGTGGAGTAGAATGGAATGGAATGGAATGCCATTAGTACTGTGTTCACTGGCAAGCCAGTTATTAAAGTACTCCATTTACCTAACCTTTGAGTTCAAATTCATCCTTAAATTCTGTGATTTTTGTATTTAAAATATTTCTTGAATCTGGTCACTTCTTACAAAGACATCTTTAATGCTAACACTTTGTTCAAGCCATCTTCAACTCCCATAGGAAGTATTGTCCTAGCCCCCCTACTTAATCTCCCTTGGTCCATTCTTTGCCATGGATAGTTATTCTCCATGTAGCAATAAGACTGATCTTTTTTAAAGTAATACCCGATCGTGTCTCCTTCCTGACCAAAACCTTATAATTGTTTTCCACCCACTCACAATACAATTAAAGCTCCTTACCTTGACCTACCAAGATGCATCTCCTGCCTTATTTTTGAACCTCACTTCTTTGATCTATGATACTGTACTTTATAACAAGAAATATGTATTTGATCTTGTCCCTGTTTCTGGCACAGAGCTCCTAAAACCTTTGGAATTTCCTTTGATAAGAGCCATGAAGGGGTCTTTGGTTGTGTTAACGAAGTGACTTTTGGACCAGCACCTAAGAATAGGGGCAGGTTGCCAGGAGAGCCAACCATGTGGTTCAAGGGTTGGAGCTTTTAGTCCAGGGAGAGGAAAGGGGCTAGAGATTGAGTTCAATTGCCAGTGACCAGTGATTTAATCAATCATGCCTTTGTAAGGAAGCTTCCAAAAAACCCAAAAGGACAGTGTTCAGAGAGCTTCTAGGTGGGGGAGCATGTGGAGATTTTGGGAGTTACACTGAAGCTCCTTGCCTTTTCCCCCTATTTTGCCTTTTGTGTTTCTTCTATCTGGTTGTTCCTGAGTTATATCCTTTTGTTATAAACTAGTGATCTATTAAGTAAAATGTTTCTCTGTCTTCTGTCAGCTGCTCTAGCAAATTAGTTGGACCAAGGAGCGGGTCATGTGAACCTCTAAATTACATAGCCAGTCATCATAAGCACAGGCGACAACCTGGACTTATGACTGGCATCTGAAATCCAAGGAAAGGGGGATCTTTGGAACCTCCAGTCTACATCCAGTTGGTCAGAAGCACAGGCGATAATCTCACTGTTTATGATTGGTGTCTGAAGTAGAGGGGAGAGGCAGTTTTATCAGACCTACCCATAATATGTAGGGTCTGATGCTCTCTTCAGGTAGACAGTGTCAGAATTGAGTTTGAATTCTAAGACACCCAATTGGTATCTGGAGAATTGGTGGTGGTATGGAGGGAATCTGCTTTCCCTGATGGTGGAAGTGGGTAGAGAACCATTTAATATAATCATCTCTCTCCTTTGCTCACTCAAATCAAGCCACAGTTGCCTTCTTGCCCATGTCATTGCTTATATATCATTGATGCCAAGTTAATTCCAACTAGGAGTTTAACCACTTGATAGTCCCTCATTTTTCCTCATTCTACCCATGGCTTGCTCCTTCCCATTCCTGAAGTTTCTGTTCAAATGTCACATCTTCAGAGAGCCCTTCCCTGACCTATCTCTACTGTGTTCTATTCTTTCTCTTCATATGACTAATTAAGACTTGAAAATATTTATTTACATTGCAATGTAAGTGCTGTAAAAGCTGAAATACCATCTATATTATTCATAGGTATATCTCTCGTATCTAGAGTAATACTTAACATAGAATAAGCAGTTTGCAAAAACAGGAGTACCTAGATGGCTCAGTCAGTTAAGTGTCCGACTTCAATTCAGGTCATGATCTTATGGTTTATGGATCCAAGCCTGCATTAGGCTCTGTGCTGACAGCTCAGAATCCAGAGCCTGCTTCAGATTCCGTGTCCCTCCACCATCTCATTGCCCCTCCCCTGCTCACACTCTGTCTCTCTCTGTCTCAAAAATAAATATTAAAAACATTTTTAAGAAGAAATTTGTATTAAATGAATGGTAAATGGATGAATCCATGAAGTCATCTAAGAATTACACATCTTTATAGAATATGTCACATATGATTACATGCAATTTATCTACTAAATTATGGAAATTCATACCTTATAAATAACTGTCCATCTCCAGTTGAAGGTGATTGTGTCAAATGTATACACGATAATAATAGCATTTTACTACCTTTATTTCTAGGTTCTATTTCTTGCTTTAATAACCCTAGCAAACAACATCCTCTTCCATGACTCTAGATTTACCACCTTGCACATACTCATTTTGGACATGCATAAGGAAAGAATCCATGATCTTAAGGATAATTCAGTAGTAACTTGCCAAAGTAAAGTGCAAAGAGAAAAAATAATTTTAAAAAGGAGAATATCCAAGAACTATAGGGTAATTTCTCAAGGTGTAATGTGCATAATTTTAAAACCAGAAGAAAGAGAAGCACAAAGTTTTGAAGCTTAACAGCTGAGAAATTTTGAAATAAAAAATAGACAACAACTTTCTTCTCACAAAAAATACCCTGCACCTTGGCATATCATATTCAAACTTCAGGAAACCAAAAACAAAGAGAAAATCTTACATGAAGCCACAGGGTTAAAAAAAAAATTGCAAGTTAGAATTTTTTATCTGACAAAATTATTATTCAAAAATGAAGAAATAAATCCATTTTCTGACAAAAAAAACCCAGAGAATATATTGCCACTAGACCTTCCCTGCAAGAAATGCTGTTTAAAGTAAGACTAGTTAGGGTACTCTGGGTGATTATAGCATTTGGATAAGTGAAATGAACTACAGAAATGTCTTAAGAGACAGGAGGGAACAAATTGGGATACTCTGTTATAAGAGACTACACATATAGCAGTATAGTGTTATACTTTAAAAAAGTAGAAAGTAGACAAGTAAGTTTACAATATATATTGGAAATCCTTGCAAAGCTACCAAAAAAAAACTTTTTTAAAAATATATTGTGTATACTAAGAGTGGAGATAAAATGAGATTATATAAAAGACCCATTTTAAAACCAGACAGGCAGGGGGAGAAAAGCAGAGGGTTGGGGGATAGAGTATAAAAGAAACAAAAAGATGCAATGTTTGGAAAAGTTATAAACATGGTAGAAATGCATCTAACTCTATGAGTAATCACTTAAAATGTTATTCATCTAAATATGTCAATTAAAAAACATATTCTCAGAGTGGAAAGAAAGAAGACCCAACTGTATGTTGTCTACAAATGTTTTATTTAAAATATAAAGATTCTCTGGCACTTGGGTGGCTCAATCAGTTAAGTATTTAACTCTTGGGGTGCCTGGGTGGCTCATCGGTTAAGTGTCTGACTTCAGCTCAGGTCATGATCTCACAGTTCATGGGTTCGAGTCTTGTATTGGGCTCTGTGCTGAACACTTGCTCAGAGCCTGGAGCCTGTTTCAGATTCTGTGTCTCCTTCTCTCTGCCCCTCTTCACTCATGCTCTGTCTCTCTCTCTCTCAAAAATAAATAAATGTAAAAAAAATTTTTTAAAGTATCCAACTCTTGATTTTGTCTCAGATCATGATCTCCCAGTTCATGAGTGCCAATCCAGCACCAGGCTGCCCTTTTCTCTCTCTCTCTCTCTCTCTCTCTCTCTCTCTCTCTCTCTCTCTCTCTATATATATATATATATATATATATATAAACAAAGATATATATGTAATATACAAAGATATATATATATGTGTGTATATATATATATATATATATATATAAACAAAGAAGCTTAAAAAATTTATAGAGAGATTCAGATAAGTTAAAGGAATGGAAAAATATATACAATTCTAACTCTTAACAAAAGAACGATGGGGCAGTAGATTAATTTCAGATAAACTCCAAGCCAAGAAAAATGATCAGAGGTAAAGAGGAGCATTATATAATGACAAATAGATCAATTCTCAAAGAAGACCTAATAACCTGAAATATGAATGTACCCAACAGAAGAGTGCAAAAAATATGTGAAATAAAAACTAACAAAACTAAAAGGAGAAAAAAATCCACTATTATCGTTGGAGGTTTCAACATCCTTCTCTTAATAGTTGAAGTTCAAGTAGAAAAAAATTAGAAATATAGTTGACCTGAATATCACTAGCAGTCTACTTAATCTGATATTTATAAGCTACTCCATCTAATGATGGCAGAATACACATTTTTCTTAAGCTCACTTGGAATGTTTACTAAGATGAACCACATTCTGGGTCCTAAAACTCCCATTAAGAAATTTAAAAGAAAAGGAATTACATAAAGTATGTGCTCAGACTACAGGGTAATTAAAATAGAATTCTTTAACAGTAGATAGCTGAAAAATCTCCAATTATTTGGAAATTAAACAACACACTTCTAAATAACACATGGCTCAAAGAAGATGTATCAAGAGAAATTTAAACATGTTTTTAATTAAATGAAAATTAAACCTAACTAAAATTTGTGGGATGGATGCAGTGAAAGCTTTATTTAGATACTCCGCCCTCCAGGAGATGGAGCATCACTTTTTACTCCTTTGGTGTAGGCTAGGCATAGTGTGTTCCTTCCAGAAATTAAGTACAGTTTGGAAAGGGGAGGAAAAGAAGAATTATCCAGTGGGGAAACCTAAGCAACACTACCTCAACCAGACACTCACAGTTAACATCAACAGTGATAAGTTGTGTTGATGTGAAGAAAATGACATTTTATCTTTATGCTCTTTCTCCCCCTCAAATACATAATTCTGATCTAATCATTAGAAATACATCATACTCATCCCAACTGGCTGAAATTCTACAAATTACCTGACCAATAATCTTGATACTGTCAAAGTAATAAAAAATGAGGAATGTCTAAGAAACTATCATAGCCACGAAGAGCCTAAAGAGATATGATAATTACATGTAATGTGGTACCCCGGAACAGCAACAACAAAAAAGAATGCGAGATAAAAAATGAAGGAAATCTAAGGATTAAAGGACTTTTTTGTTTGTTTGTTTGTTTGTTTATTGTTTATTGTCAAGTTAAAAGGACTTTTGTTTGTAATAATAATGTATCACCGTTGGTTAATTAGTTGGAAGAAATCTATTGAGCTAATGTCATGTAAGATGTAATAGAGAACAGGGGTGCCTGGGTGGCTTAGTCAGTTAAGCGTCTGACTTGCGCTTAGGTCATGATCTCGCGGTTCGTGGGTTCGAGCCCCGCGTCGGGCTCTGTGCTGACTGCCAGCTCAGAGCCTGGAGCCTATTTCAGAATATGAATCACACTCTCTCTCTGACCCTCCCCTGCTCACGCTGTCTCTCTCTCTCTCCTAGAAATAAATAAAACATTTAAAAAAAAAAAGATGTAATAGAGAACAGATGTCTAGTGTATGGGAAATCTGAAATTTCTGACCACTTAAAAACTGTTCTAAAATAAAAACCTTTATTTTTTAAAAAGCGGTGAGGAATTGTTTCCATGTGCAGGTAGATCCTGACTTTATCCTTTCAGGGTAATGATGTTCTACAGTTCCCACTTCCACATAAACTCTGCTCATTTTGAGTTTAATAGGAAATTTAACAGCTGAAGACCTATTTTAGGAGGCTCTGTGACTAAAGAGGATTGTCAACATCTCTTTCAGGAACCTGGAGTGTGTCCTGCTTAAATGTAACTCAGGCCTGCTCAACCAAAGCTCTTCTCTAAACTCTCCATCTCACCCCATCTTCCTGTCCCATAACAACTGAACCACATAGGGAATTCTTAGTGCAGTATTTTCCCTGTATATGAGGGAAACTACTGCACAAATCAGTTTCATCTGTGGAGGGCAGAAATAAGATGTAAATATGAGAAAGAGGAGAGAAGAAAAAACTGCAGTTATGAAAGTAAGGTTTGTTTTCCTCTTGAGTCCTTTGCTGGTTTCCTGGCAGCCTGCACTGGTTGGAGGTATTCTGCCCTCTTGATGGGTCATCACAGGAGGCAGTCTGGTTGTTCGTGGCTTCTCCAGAAGACCTAGGGACTTCAGCTGTGCAGTACACGTGACAGGCTGCTTCCGTATTATGTCTTTCACAGTCCTTCTGAGCACTTCCATCTTCGTTATTCCAAGTCAGCATCTTTGCCCTTACAGAATTTCTCTCCCTTCTCTGTAGCAACAGAACTTTTTCCTTCCTTTCCCTCAAGCCCACAACTCCATTTCCTTCTTAAGACATTACAGTCCTAAATTCATATAGTTGTGTTCCATTTTCCTAGCATCATCTAACTTTCCTGACATCCTGAGGCATTTTTATATGCCTCCTTTATTTCTTTGCAAACTTTTAGAAATAAAGTTTCCATATTTTTTGCAATGCATACTCAATATCACTGGTACTGTGCTGCAAAAAGTTGTAGCTGCAAGTCAAGTATTAGTTCTGCTCGCTTTCCCCCTTTTTGAGGGGAGCCTCCATATGTCATTTCCACATCATTTTTGTGCCTGAAAATACTAGCATCGGTATCACATTGAATGTTTTAGAGCATAATTCCAAGAACTAGTATTTATTCTTTCATGCCTTGAGAAGATCCTGAATTTACTTGGTTATTTAATTATCAGTAGATTTTTCTATGAACCAGGGCAAGCTGAATTAATGATTTCTCTTTGGAGTACAAATTACGTTTTTTTAAAATAATTTTTCATGTTTATTTATTTATTTTGAGAGAAAGACAGGAACAGAACATGAGTGGGGGTGGAACAGAGAGAAGGAGAGAGCCCAACATGGGGCTCGATCTCACAAACCACAAGATCTTGACCTGAACTGAAATCAAAAGCCAGACACTTCACCACCTGAGCCACCCAGGTGTCCTCAAATTATGGTTGTTAATGAGCTAATGATCCCATTTCCTCTTCCTCAAGAAAGGAAGGAAGTCTGTGCCTGTTTGTGTGTGTTTGTGCGTGCGCACATTTATTTTTGTTTAATTTACAATGATTGCTTCCAGTCTGGGATTTTGTTTCTTGTTGGATTTTTGTTGAGGTGGTTTGTTTTGAATTTTTCCAAAATGCTTTGCCCCTCTTCAGTGTCAGTTGTGTCTTCCTACTATCTCCCGATTTTCCAGGTAATAATTTATTTTTTGCTGAGGCAGAAAGTCATTACCATTTATGCTCTAGTGTTATTCTTTAGGCTTTTCTAAGTGAAAAACAATGAAGTTATAAGCAGTATAAATATGTTCTCAATTTTGAGATTTCAGTGTCCATTCTGGAAAAGGGAACTCATGAAATGAGTGAAATGCAATGGTCAAATTAAAAAAAAAAAAAGATGTTCAAAAGCAACATAAGGATAGAAATATTCTGTAATCCACATCTTCCAGTATGGTGGCCAGTATGCACCCATGGCTACTGAGCCCCTAAGATGTGGCTAATGCAACTGGGGAATTGAAGTTTTAATTTTATTTAGCTTTACTTAACTTAAATTTGAGTGGACACAGCCACATGTAGCTACCAGATTGGACCCCTCACAACTCTAAGGCCAGCAGGTACTCTTCTGTAACTATACTGGGTGCTTTATTACTATGGCATGGATTAGTACCTTCATCCAAAAAGTAAGTTGAAAACTTTAAGAAAAAATGATGGCAGTTAATGGTTATTGTTATTATATGGTTGATTGCATTCCAAAGATAAGATATATGAATTCAGATACAATAGGTTTCTTCAAAATAATTTCATTATGGTGTTGTCTGTCATAAATGATAATGCTGTTTACTAGTTGTATTAGTTTACTGTTGTTGCTATAACAAATACCAAAATCTTAGTGGCGTGAAACACCAGAGGGTTATTATTCTATTGTTTTGGAAATCAAACGTCTGAAATAAGTTTCCCTGGGCTAAAATGAAGATGTTGCCAGGGCTGTACTTCATCTGGAAACTTTAGGGGAAAATCCATTTCCTTGTCTTTACCAGCTACCAGAAGCCATCACATTTATTGACTTGTGGCTCTTTTCTCTATCTTGAAAAGCAGGAAGGTAGCATCATCTCTCCTCTCTGACCTCTGTTTCCATCATTACACCTTCTCTCTCTGACTCTGTTCCTTCTGCCTCCCTTTCCTAAGGATGCTTATGGTTAGATTGAGCCCTGGAATAATCTCCACCGTGTAGATCCTTAATCATATCTTCAGAGTCTTTTTTGCCATTTAACATACCATATTCACAGATACTGAGTATCAGGATATCTTTGGGGGACCATTATTCTATCTTCTACACTAGTATAGGAAACAATTTGCCTAGGAATTGATTGGAAATGGATTTTGGGGTTGAATTTTGCAAAGTGATTGTTTCTAGGTTTGCCCATGACTAAAATTTATGCTATGGTGGGCATGACCTAGACAGATATTCTGGTCTATTATCTCACCACGTCTAGAAATGCTCTCTAGGTCTCTACAGTGACATTTAGGACTTCCCTCAGAGTAAGAAAATCCAGGTCCTGAGGGTAATATCTGAGCAGACACGTGACTGATGAGAAAACTCCATATCTCTACTAATGTACAAATCATATTTCCAGGAATAAACTATAAATGTTCTGGTATTTTACAATAGAAAGAGTAGGCTGGCAGATACTTCTCATGATTTCTACTTCAAGTGTGCTTAAAGATTTCTGAGAGTCTTCTGCCCTGTACTTGTCAGTATCTGACTGGCATTTTAACTTTTGTGTGAAATGTGAACTAGTATTTATAATGTCAGTGCAGAAGGGAGAAGCGGAGGGAGAAAGAGATGGATGGTCACACTGAATTTTATTAAGCTCTATGTGTTTAATGCTATTTAGAGATTTTTGAGGTGGGTGAGTGCCCTTAAACTTTAAATAAGTTACATCAGATTGTGACATACTAAAAACTGTGAGAAAAGCAGCTTCCCACAGATGAACCGTTTGGCTGTGAATGTAGTTCAGAGATATGTAGGGTAGGGATGGGTGTAGACAGCATGTCTTTATTTTTCATTTCTGAGTTTCAGTATCTCTTCCTTCACTGATCATGTCCTGGGACTGAGTTTGATACCAAGTGTATTTATCCTATGATAATGTATTTTACTGCATGTTATAACTGATTGTTTACCTGTACTTCTTTTTTTTTTTTTTTTTAAGAGAGTGAGAGAGAGAGAGAAAGAGAGCTGGATGGGGAGAGGGGTAAAAGGGGAGAGAGAGAATCCCATGCAGGTTCCACATCCAGCAAAGAGCCCACACAGGGCTATATCCCACAACCCTAGGATCATGACCTGAGCCAAAATCAAGAGTGCGTTGCTAAACTGACCGAGCCACCCAGGTGCTCCTCACCTGTACTTCTTAAGTAAACCTATATCCCCTCCTAAAATAGCTTCTTGCCTTATTGATACATAGCAATAAATGTAACTTTTATTGCATGGTTACTTACTGTCAGAAACCTGAAAGGTCTGAGGCCACTTTCTCCTCTCATCAGTACTTAGCATACATCATTAGATACACTTAATGTTGTCTTCTCTATGTCACTAAACAACTTCTACTTACTTCCTTTCCCACTATAATTTCCCCAGTAGAGTTAACCATTCCTGAAATTATTACAACAGCTTCTAACTAGTCTCCTCTTGCCTCCCTCACATGTTCTTTTAACAGTGAAAATTGATCGTAGTCTTAGACCCGCCATCACTCCCCAAAAAAGTTCTTAAGTCATTCTCCTTTCCTTTTACAGAAAAAAGATCCCCAAAACATTAAAAGGTTTGCAAGGCATTGTTTTCACTAATTTGTCCACCCAGACTCTTATTTTTTCCCATTGTGATAGCTGAAAATATAATGCAATGACTCGAGTTCAGGGCTCTGGAATTAGAATTCTGGTTCATCTCAGTACAAGTCTGTGTGATTTGACAAGTTGCTTCCTTTCTGTGATTCACATATATCATCTGTAAAAATTAGGATGATAATAATATCTTCTCAATTGACTCATGAGAATGCAGTAAAAAGGGCCTCATTACGCTGTCTCATGTACGTTTAAATGCTCAATAAATTATGTGTTACAATTATTTATATTATTATTGATAGTTAACCAGGTGTTTTAGTTTGTGTTCCTCTAGAATTTGAGCTAGAAATAAGGATTCAAGTGTAAATCCTTTATTTGGGAGGTGATCTCTCCCAGTAACGGAGAGTAGAGAACCCACATGGAGGAGAAGGAAGCCACTAAAAAGTGTGCTAATAAGCAGGTCACCATTATAGGGAACGGAGGCTCAATCTCAGTGTCAACACTGTGAGATTTTGTTGAACACACCTCATGGTTACTCCACCCAAGGCGTAAGGAATTCAGGTCTTAACCTCCAACTGATGTCTACCATTTTTTCAGGACTGCTTTCATGGGCATCAACAACCCAGCTTCTCACACAGGTCAAACATCTCCTCTGGTCCAAGAAAGCCCTCAGGCACAGAGTTATAGGCACTTGATATGGGAAGCTATATGGCATACACATGAACTAGCACTCAGGGCTTAGGTTGCAGATGGCATCTGCTACAACAGGTAAGATAATGGAGACTCAGTGAGGTGAAATGACTGGTCTAAGGTCATTGCTAGAAAGTGTTTATGTCAAGATTTGAACCCACATACATCAGACTCCAAAGCACTTGGAGTTTCATCAAATTATGGTGATGATCACATTAAAAGTAGAGACTATGTGTGGTGCCTGGGTGGCTCAGTCGGTTGAGCATCCAACTAGATTTTGGCTCAGGTCATAATCTCACAGTTCATGACATTGAGACCCTCTTTAGGCTCTGTCCTCAGCCTGTTTGGGATTCTGTCTCTCCCACTCTCTCTGCCCCTCCCCTGGTCATTCATTCATATTCATATTCTCTCTCCTTCTCTTAAAATAAATAAATAAACTTAATAAAACAAGAAGCAGTGTCAGTGGGTTGTCTGACTTCAATCAAGTCATGATCTTAGTCTTATAGTTGATGAATTCGAGCCCCACATTGGGCTTTCTACTGTCACTGTGGAACCTGCTTTGGATCCTCTGTAGCCCTCTCTCTCTGCCCCTCTCTTAAAATAAATAAATAAACTTAATAAAACAAGAAGCAGTGTCAGTGGGTTGTCTGACTTCAATCAAGTCATGATCTTAGTCTTATAGTTGATGAATTCGAGCCCCACATTGGGCTTTCTACTGTCACTGTGGAACCTGCTTTGGATCCTCTGTATCCCTCTCTCTCTGCCCCTCCCCTGCTTGCATGTACATGCTCTCTCAAAAATAAATAAACATTAAAAAAAAAAGTAGACTATGTGACTAAATGTGAAGGAACCAGTGAAAGAATTTGGAGAAGAATAAAGACAGTAAGCCAGGGTGGCCACTATAACTCAGTAGTCTCCCACTGTTGGAAGCAGCGATTCAAGAAAATATCCTAATCTGTCAATTATCATTTAGTAAATATTTACTGGTGGGAAGCATTACATTATAGTGTATTTTTGTGTAAAGTATATGTCATAAAATATATTTTATGTTAAGATCATAATTTGAAACATGCAGTATGACTTTAGAATTTACTTAGATTTAACTGGTTTTTATGCTCCAAGTATTTAAGATTTCACATTAAGAGTCAGACCTGATTCTGAATTTTGATTGTGCCTCTAATTAAATTCATATCCTAAGGGAAAATTATTTGGTCTATCAATTCCTTAATTTAATTTTACATAAATGAATCTTACAGAAGTACTTACCTCATATGGTGGGTGTAATAACTAATGTGAGGATTCATTGAAAGTGAGTAGTATACAGAACATGAGAAATAGGCTTAAGAAAGTCACACAATATATATCTGCAAAGGGTAGATCAAAAAGGGAGTAAATAAGACAAATGTGAGGAAAACTCTGTGATAAGATGCTTTGAAAAGTGTACAAAGACAGGTTTTTTGGAAGTATTCCTGCAGAATTACCCCAGTCATAGTGAGGTTGAGTAAATATTACGACTACGTAAATAACAGGATGTTCTTAGTGAAAAACAGGATGACATACATATTTATTCTAAGTTAATAATGCTAAGATTAGGACATAGGTTAAGTTGTATATAGATAGGCTAGGAGTCATTCTGTCTGGCTCACAAGAGGACGAATGTTTTTGAGGTGGGTAATAAGTTGTTTGTGGAAACTTTTTTGACTTGATGCTGAATGTGTAAACACCATGGAGGCCCTAAATGTGTCAGCCTTTGTTTTTGGGTTATGTTTTAGCTACTCTTATCTATCCTCATCCCAGCCACCAGTGTAAGGGAGGGTGTTTGTGGAAAGTAGACCTTAGGGAAGGGACTGCCATACATCACCATTAACTTAAGTTCCACCCTTATCTGTTCCTTAACTCTAAATTAGGCTCTTTGTCTTAGAGCCAGGCTCAATTGTAACTTTATTATCTAAGTCTTGGATCTACAAGGCCCATAGGAAGAGCCTTTTGACAATCATCCACAGTGCTTTCATCTAAAATCTCACTTGAAGAGATGGGAATATGCTTTTCCTTATGAGGTATCTGTGTGGGGAATATCGGTCTGATCTGGAATATTGTGAGGCCTGGTCAATACCAGCAGGCTCATTTCCAGCATGAGCCATTAGTGGCAGAAGGAGATACCAGTTTCTTGTTTCTCATGGCAGGAGCTGTGCAAACGCTGCCATTTCCTCGCTATGACTGTCATCCAGCGAGGGTGGTGTGGCTCCCAGCAAGAATCCCAAGCAGGCTCTGTACTGCCAACACAGAGTGTGTTGTAGGGCTCGAACTCACAAACCATGAGATCATAACCTGAGCTGAAATCAAGTTGGATGCTCAGCCAACTGAGTCACCCAGGCACCCCTGCTACAATTCTTCAGTAAATTCCATTTATGAATTATTAGTTACAATTGATTTATGTGCTGAATTCAGAACCATTACCTGGTAATGAGAATAAGATCACCATAGAATGATATGGAACTCAGGATAGACTCACCATCCCCCAAGTCATTTATGGGAGACAGAAGAAGGAAGATTGAGATAATTGATCAAAGTCAAGATTGAGAAGAAAAGAGAGTAATGGATACTAGGAAGGCAGCTGACAGTGTGCATATCAAAGACAGTGGAGAAAGAAGAGCAAATTCTAAGTAAATTCGAAGGAAAACTTCTGTGACTCCAAAACTGTTTACCTAGCCAACTTTCCATTCACATGTAACAAAAATTGTTTAAAAGATCTCAACTATGCAAGGATTCAGAAGATGTAACGACCAAAGATAGTTCTTTAAAACAATGTAAACTCATAACTCAGGCAACAAGTGCTGATGATGAGTCTTGACTTCAGTGGAAAATATAATGAAATGTACATTGCTGTTTTGCTCATTGTAAAAACAGAGTTTAATATTAAAATTATTAAAGTAAAAGTACAAAATAAAAACATTTTACTCTCTAATAACCTGAAACAAAAAAATATTAATTCCAGAGTGCATTACAGTGGACAGAAGAAGATAAAGTATAAGAATACTGATTATTTTGGGGCGCCTGGGTGGCTTAATCGGTTAAGCGTCCGACTTTCGCTTAGGTCATGATCTCGCGGTTCGTGGGTTCGAGCCCCGCGTCAGGCTCTGTGCTGACTGCCAGCTCAGAGCCTGGAGCCTGTTTCAGTCTGTGACTCCCTCTCTCTCTGACTCTCCCCTGCTCACGCTGTCTTCTCTCTCTCTCCTAGAAATAAATAAAAAACATTAAAAAAAAAAGAATACTGATTATTTTACCTTTCATTGAAATGTTTCAGTCAATATATATATATTAATGTTGTTAATGTTTGTTTTTGAGAGAGAGAGAGGGAACATGCAGCAGGAGAGAGGCAGAGAAAGAGGGATACACAGAATCTGAAGTAGCCTCCAGACTCTGAGCTGTCCACACAGAGCCTCACACAGGGCTCCAACTCAGGAACTCAAGAGATCATGACCAGAGCCGAAGTCGGATGCTTAACTCACTGAGCCACCCAGGTGCCCCTAATTATTTTAAGTTTATTTATTTATTTTGAGAGAGACAGCCAGTGTGAGTGGGGGAGGCACAGAGAAGGGGGAGAGAGAGAGAGAGAGAGAGAGAAAATCCCAAGCAGGCTCCACACTGCCAACTTCGAGCCCAGTGCAAGGCTCAAACCCACTGAGCCATGAGATTATGACCTGAGCCAAAATGAAGAGTCAGATGCTTAACTGAGTGAGCCACCCAGGTACCCCAGCAGTAAATATATTTTAGGTTTTGAAATTAGAGGAAGATAAGTATAAAATAAACAAAACTGCATAACTTACAAGTTATTTGAGGACAAAAAAAAAAAAAAACATAGCAAAATTAAAAAAAAAAACAGAAAAACACAGAAATTGGAGCACATAAAAGAAATTCTGTTGCATAATATATTAGCAGAAGAACATTTCAAGCTGGCATTTCAGGAGTGTAGATTTTCTGTCAGTATACTCAACTGCATCAGTAGGTTAAAAGAAGTACTAAAGAGGATCATGAGGAAGTTCATAATCCATTCGTGGTTGGTAAGAAGATAGCAAAAGAAAGAACAGGGAAGGGAAGGGCAGATTCTTGATAATTGCATCATCGAAGAAAGATACTTATTAATTATGATTGGGAATATATCTCTCAAATTAAGAATTAAAAATTACACCAATGACAAAACGTAAGTATCCATTAAATTCAGTTCCTCCAATAAAAGGATGCTCCAAAAGTCTGTTACTTCAAGCTGTTAAGAATTTGAGCTATTTTAATAACGTGAACTCCAAAATAAGAAAATGTGATCAAAGAAGTGTTCCAAGAGAATTTAATGAAAAAGTATTTCTAAAGAATTTGGTAAAATGATATATTAAAAATATATTTATATATAAGAAAATGACATAACAAATACATATAATTAGATAGACAAATCTAAGTGTCTAATTTATAAATAGATTAGACAAAATAAGGAACTTCAATTAAAAAACCCATTTAAGGTCACATTATCCTTATTACAAAGTCAAAGAAGATATTGCATGAAAATAAAATTGCAGACCAATATCACTTATGAATATCGACATAAAAATCATCAAAAGAGTGGCTCCTGGGTGGCTCAGTCCATTGAGTGTCGACTTTGACTCAGGTCATGATCTCAAGGTCCTTGAATTCTTGCCTCTATCGGGCTCTGGGTTGACAGCTCAGAACCTGGAGCCTGCTTCAGATTCTGTGTCTCCTTCTCTGTCCCCCCCACCCCCCATCTCTCTGTCTCTCTCAAAAATAAATAAATATTAAAAAAGATTTTTTAAAAATGTTTGTACCTTTAAATAAAAAAGGAAGACAGTTCTGACATTATGCTACAACTTGGGTGAATCTTGTACACATTAGTTTAGTTGAAATAAGCCAGTCACAGCAGGGCAAATATTGTATGATTGCACTTAAAAGAGGTATCTAGAATTTGAATAACTGGAGGATTAAAACTATTCCTAAATTACTGTGTAGGCTTAATGCAATAGCAGTATAAATCTATTAATTTTGTTTTAATTATTGATAAGAATAAAATGTGAAATTTTCAGTATCAGTTATTATAATTGCCTGTAGAGCTACACTGTTTAAAAGAGTGTGGCACTAATTCCGTGACCAAGTTAAGAAAACCCAGAGAGATATCCAGGCATATAAATAAAAATTACCTATATTAGGGTTTTAAGAATAAGTTATAACCAGTCGGGAAGGAAAATATTATTGAGTAAATACTTTGAAATAAATGGTTACTCTTTTGAAAAATGCATATAGGCCATCATACACTTCACAACAACTTTCAACATTAGTGAGAAAATTATGAGCATGCCGGGAGGCACGTGGGAAAAGGAGATGGATTCTCCATTAAAAGAAGACTACAGAGTATACAAATAGCATCATAGAAGTCATGCAAGTTTCAGTAGTTATCAAAAAAAATGCTTAAGATTCTTATTTCCCCCAAGAAATTGGCAGTCATGTTGATGATGTGTGTATAGGATATGTGTGTATGTACTTGAGAATAATCCTAGAGTTGCTAGTGCAAGAAAAAATAATTTTTTTGGAAGTGTAAACCCTTACAAAACCTGTCCAGAATTCATTTTAGCAATATGGTAACAAATCTTAAAATAGATTCAGTGAAAAAAATCCAAAGCCATTATTAGGAAATCTTCAACAATGTATCGAGTTTAGTGTGTAAGGATATTCATCACGGCATTCATTCATTCACTGGACATTCATCATCATTTAAAACCCACTGTCCTGGGCTCTATTTTAAGTCCATGTTTCATAGAGTTTACTTTTTAAAGAAGACACACCGTAAAAACCGCAATAAATAAAAATGGAACTACAGGGGTGCCTGGGTGGCTTAGTCGGTTAAGCGTCCGACTTTCGCTTAGGTCATGATCTCGTGGTTCTTGGGTTCAAGCCCCACGTCGGGCTCTGTGCTGACTGCCAGCTCAGAGCCTGAAGCCTGTTTCAGTCTGTGTCTCCCTCTCTCTCTGACCCTCCCCTGCTCGCGCTGTCTCTCTCTCTCTCTCCTAGAAATAAATAAAAAATGGTAACTACATACAGTTATAAGGGCTGTGAAAATCCCGAAATGCGGTAGTATTTTAGCTGGTGAAGAGAGGCAAAGGGCTGCCTAAGGTAGTCAAATTTCAGCTGAGATATGAGTGTTATAAAGAAGTCACTACAGATTCAGGGACAGAATACTTTCCAAGCAGAGGAAACAGCAAAGACAAGGAGAGAATGAAGTTGGAATGTTTGAGCAGCAGATAGGAGTATATAAGTCAGTCCAGTCAGAACAGAAAGAGAAGAAGAGAAGTAGAAGCCAAACTGAAAGGTAGGCAGGGAGATGTTTACACCCTAGAAAAGAATTGGGATTTTGTTCAAGGCCCACTGTGAATTATTACAGAATTATTACAGATACCGATTTTCACTACATCTGTTCTTCTCCAGCTTTCCTGTTCGTATGTTTCTCTCCTGAATCTTGTTGAAGTTCTGATTCTGACTCAGTAAGTTTGAGGTAGGGCCTGAGATCTTTGATCTCTCTTAGGCTCTCAGGTCCACAGGCTACACTTTGAGTAGGCTCCAGTCTAGATGGTATGTTTACAGTCAGGGAAAGAAGCAAGAAAAGAGTTTCCATTTACATTTAGAGTTAAAACTGGTAGGTACAGTCATAGGGTTGGATTTGGGGAATAAGAGAAAGAACCGAATGTTCTGGCAGCTAGAATTCTTTTTGATAGTGAAATATAAAAACAACTTAATTATCTAATAATATACTAATGAAAGCAGCTAGAATATTATACAAAATCTGAAAATCATGCTTTTAAACAATCTTTTTTATATAAGTAAAGAAGATTTACAATATCTCTATTGTAAAACAGATCTAAAACACATGGACAGATATATATCAATGTAAGACTATCACTTGGATTTTTCTCCCTTGTGTTTTTCTTTTTCTTTCATTTTGAAAAATGAACTTAGATTACTTTTATAATCACAAATACTTACTATTCCTTTTCTGTAAAGATCTAAAGCCTGTATAGCAAGAAGCCACATCTGTTTAAGCTATAGGGATGGGCCCATCGATTTCTGTTATATTTTCTCCTATGCTGTTGGTACAGTTGAGGCATTTTATAATTTAAAACTGCATATAAACAAGTCCAAAATTAATCATTACTAAAAAAGATCTCTTATTTTTATTTAAAAAAATATAATGTACCCTGCGGCTACACAAGTCCATCTCTTTGAATATGTGGGCCCTCTCTGTTAGTCTTACAATTTATTTTTATATCTCTGCAGTATGAATTGCTTGCCTAGATACTTGATAGCATTTGTTGACCAAATTCCAGTGTTTTTAACATAGAATATTTACTCTTTAATCAGGGCATCACCTTTCAATTATATATATACATTTTAAAGTGTAGCATGACTTTCAACTTTAGGCTTTTGCTTTTCTGTCCCTTAATCCTGCTGGGAAGTGCCAGTGGTCCAAAGTCTCTGCCTGTCTGTGCAACAGGGGTTCTTGAGAGCACATAGAGTGCTGACTGTGACCCTGGCAGGTGGCTTGCAGTCGCAGTGAGACTGAGTAGGAATGTTTGGCATGGCAATATGGGGAGGGGGCATCTTTCTACCCCTCCAGAGCCAGCAGGAGTGAGGAAGCATGATTATGCTAATAAGTGAAAGCCTGATTCCATTGTGCCAGGCCGTGACAGGAAAAGAATGAATTTAGGTCTGGTCCTCTGCTTTTCAAACAACATATCATTCCACAAACATTAGGTGGCAACAGCATCCAGAGTCCTCTGGGAGGCGAAAGCAGAGTTTATGTCCTCTGTCTTGCCCTGCAGGGCTTTAAAACCTACAGAAAAGATAAGATCTGCATGGAAGTACCAATTTGAAAACATCTTTTAAAAGTTCTAATGGAGGAGACCATATCTTTTATGATAAACAACTTATTACTTATTGTATCTGGTGGCATCACTGATTTTGCATATAATTCAGTCTTAGAAATGAATCCTATCCAGGCTAACCTAAATATATGTGCATTTTTTCCTATTTGTGTAAAGTACCTTTCTGTATACATGATTTCAGATGATAGCAAGAGGGAATTTTGCCCGTGCTGTGTATCTTTGCAGCTCTTTACCAATCTGCTTTACCTTCAAGTAAAGTCACATTTAATGAGTGCCTAAGAGGAGGTCAGCAACTTTTCTTTGCATTTTCAGCCTTCATTTATTTCCTCAATAGGGTGGAATAAGAGGACATTCAGATTTGAGCATCAGCATGACAGGAGGAACAATGAGGATCAGGGTTGTGCACTCGCAAGAAGAAAAGCAGAGAGCTGCCATTTGCAATTACCCGCTGGGTTCCTAAGTGTTAGGTAGCTTTTGGACCCTGGGTGGGGACTGAGCTTTGGAAGGATGTTATGGAGGGCTCTTCCACACATGAGCGCGTCTCCATTTCCACAGGCCCCAAGTGATCTCCCATCCCCAGTGACACATGTGCCGTCAATTGTCAATTCTGCAGACTAAGCACATTAGCTGAAGTTCTGCAGAAATCCTCTTATCTCTGGTTACAGAATTTAGCTGAAGTAGGAATTGTTTGTGTTCTTTCAGGAAATTTAGCTTCTGAGGATTTAAGTAAAATTTCTTATACTAGTGTAATAGCTTCACATATAAGCTTCACACACATTTTTTCCTCAAGATGAAATTCTAGTGAAATTAAAGTGTGTATGGTACTGATGGTTCCACATAGATACCATGTTGGTTCTTCACGGTTTTATTTATAAATGGTAGATTTCCCGCAAAATTCCCCGGATCACCACAATCTACTACTGGTATTTACTTTATGGGCTTATTTGGGGAGGTGCATAAATGATTAACTACAGCTTATTTTGTTTTAGCCATGGCATTGGATAGACTGCTTTTGTCACTTTGTCTTCTCAGCAGTTGTATGGATGATGGCGATGAGCTGTGGTTCTAGCAGAAAATGCATCATTTATATGTGTCAGTTGGATCGCATCACATGCCTGCTCTGGACTTTCTCTCAGAGGCTGCGAGATTTATGACTATCATAAAGGTTTTTTCCGCCATAGATCATGTTGGTAGAATATGTGTACCTTTTCTGGACTTCACCCTTTCAGAAACTAGCCAGGATCAGAAAGAATAAAATGATGTTTTGGTAATTTTCACTCCCAGAGCAGGAGAAAATGACCCCACTCCCTCCAAACTTCCCTCTCCTGCCATACCACTAATTAGAGTTAACAGAGAAATCTAGTGAATTATTTTTCCTTTTCATCATATTTTGTTTGGAGAAAAAAGCATATATTTATTTTTATGAAAATGTTTTTAAAGCAAAAGATAGAACTTGCATAGCTTGGCAGAGATAAAAACATTCCATGCACAGAGGACTGTTTTCACTAATACTCTCCACAATTCTTGGCACCGTGTCCCATCTAAATTATTACCTGTCACTGGTATCACGTAATCAGAAAATCAGTTGCATAACTGGACGGCAAATGGTTGCAGGCAGTATGAACCTTAACCTTACAAAGCTCCCATTCATAAACTACTTAGAAAGGGAGGACATTTGGTGATTTCTCCTTCTCTCAGTTTCACCTGCCTCTGTCCCTGTGTCCCAGCAATGCTAAGAGGAATAAAACCTAATTTCAGAATCAGAGAATAGTAACAATTTTAAGCATACGTGTGTGTGTTTGTGTGTGTGTGTGTGTGTGTGTGTGTATGAACATAATGCTTGAACCACTGTTATATTAACTTAGATGCTTATTATACCTACACATCTATATTTTATTTATCTATATCTAGAAATACACATACAAACATATACAACAGCAAAGACAACTGCCAGGAGGCAAAATTCATTTTTGAATGAGTGAATCATCTGTGACCAGATACTCCTTATATCATTGATTTTAATTTGTCCTTTCTTGCATCTTCATGATTAAAAAGGAAACCTTTCACTCTCATTTTTCATCTTTTAAAATTATTTTCTTCATTGATCTCCCCCTTTATTTGCATCATATCTTGAAATTAGTGAAGACAGGGTTTATTTACTTTTCTACATTTACTTTATAAGCATACATTAAAGGGTTACTGTGTGATATGGAAATATGGCTATAAAAAGTTTAGATTGAATATGTTCCAACTTTAGGAAAATCACAAGTTAGTATCAACAAACAAAAACATATGAGCTGCTTCACTGGTGATTCATCTCCTTTGCCTAAACATTTAATTCATCAAAGATTTATGATACTGAGTCTTGTTATCCCTTGGGAACACCAAGGTTTGTTTGGTTGTTGCTGAATTATATCCAAGAATAGGTTATGTAATCATATAAGTTATGTAGTAGAGAGAATGCACGTTATCCTGACAGCTTGTGAAAATTAATCTGAATTCAGAGGTTCAAGGAAGGGTCATAGATATGTTGGAATACATCTTAGCCATACAAATGTAGAATGTGTGATATAGAGAAAAATGAGGTCACAGTTTGATGTGTTGCTGATTATACTGGTTTAGTAATATGGATCTGGGTATTTTAAAAGGAGTTATTTTTTTTTAACAAGTTAAGCAGGATTTACTGAGTATGTGTTTCTATGCAGTAAAGGTAATAGTCCGTTTTTATAGAACATTGATATTTTTTGGTACTGCTAATCCTTTAGTTACTTATGTCTATAGGTAATGGACTTTTTCAAATATTTTATTTTTAATTAAACTCTGTGATATTTTTGTGGGTAACTTGAGGAGCCTTCTGTACATTCTTGTGTGTCCTAAATTAATCAAGAAGCCCCCAATTTGAGTTTTTCACTTTATAGTATAATGCGCATAATCTCTTGTCAGGAAAATTAGCTTTCTACTTACATGTCTGCCTACTTTTGACAGAAAAGGAAGCTAGAGATGTGTGAGAATATATACACACGTTCACAGTTGTGATACTCTTCCATCAGAAAGTGCCAGAATATCTTCAAAGAAAACTCTTGTGTCAAAATCAATTTCATATGAAGCTTGAGTTAATAAGCAGTTTTTACGGGGCATAGAAATCTCTGGCACTTTCTTTTTTTGTGGTCGACCACTTTTATTAATCACAGAGCAGCTGCCTGTCCATTAGGATTGATTTCCGAGTCTTTGGCAGACCTCAACTCTAAAAATTCTTTGAGCAACATAGAATCAATTTCTCCAAGGGTGTAATGTATTGAACTTAAAATCCTATAGGGTGAAATGGGCATTCTAATTAAGAGGGAATGGTGATAGGATACATGTTGTATCTTCTAATATTAACTGGAACAAAATGTCACCCTCCTATCATTCTAGGACAAACTTTACACTAAGTCCTTATTACCTGCTCAGTAGTAGAAGGGGATTAGCAATGAGGTGACCTTAATCACAAAAGATTGGGCAGATCTACCAAAGCCTCCTCAATTCAGAGCAAGTGTCATTCTGAAAGACACAATTATAATCTCCCCAGTCCACATGGCTGATTTTCACTTTTGTCAAGGAAGGCTGCCTTGTAGTAATTCCAGTGGTTTCCGTGGTGCTGTTACTTCTTAGACCATCAACTTTTACTTTCTGGGTTCTAAGTTTCATAAATGTGCCTTGTTTTTCTGATTCTCCCTGGAATCAGAGAGGGCATTCATGGTCAAAGAAGAGTTGAGCAAAAGGTTCTGTTTCCTGGAAGATTCAGAAATGTATTACCTCACTCATTCCTGGATAAGCTCAAAGCAAATATTTTATAGTAGATCTTTTGAGAATTTATAATTTGTAAATGTTTATATTTCAAAGTTGAAATAAAAGAAAGTTACAGATCCTTGAAGAGTTTATGTTAAAAATTTTAAATATTTCTCCCTCCATTCTTCAAAGTACAGAGATTTTCTTTTTTTTTTTTAGTTAATATACACTTTAATACATAGATTGAAGCAGAAATTAGGGATGTGACTTCATTATGGTAATAAAAATTTGATCTTACATAATATTTATAAAAATATCAGTATAATTGTCATCTCATAAATTTTTTGACTATTCATATAATATTTAGAAAGCAGCTTATAGATGACCTTTTTAAATACTTTCTAAGTAATTTGAATTAAGGTAACTTTGGAATAGGTGACTCATTTTAGAAACTTTTCTCAGTAACTGTTACTTTTATTTACTTTCTTAGTTGAACTATAGTTGGCAATGTTATATAGTGATTCCACAGGTCTGTACATAATGCTCTGCTCACAAATGTAGCTACTGTTTGTCATCATGTGACACTGTTCTAATACCGTTGATTGTATAGCCTCTTCTGTCCCTGTCATTCCCACAATTTCATTCCCCAAATGAAAGCCTTAATCTCCCACTCCTCTTCACCCATTTTGCCCATTCCCATTCCCCTCCCCTCTGGCAGCCATCTGTTTCTTCTCTGTATTCATGGATCTGTTTCTGCTTTTTGTTTGCTTTTTAGATTCCAGACATAAGTGAAATCATACCAAGTTTGTCTTTCTCTGATTTATTTCACTTAGTATAACATCCTTTAGGTCTACCTATGTTGTTGGAAATGGGAAAATCTCACCTTTTTTTTTCTTTGGTAGAGTAATATTCCATTGTGTATGTGTGTGGGGGCATAGATACACACACATACACAGACACATCTTGGCTATTGTAAGTAATGCTGCTTTCAACATAGGAGTACATATATCTTTTTGAATTGGTGTTTTCACTTCTTTTGGTAAATAGTAGTGGAATTACTGGATCTCACGGTATTTCTTTTTCTAATGTTTTGAGGAACATCCATACTGTTTTCCTCAGTGGCTGTGCCAGTTTGTATTTCCACTAGCAGTGTGCCTCTCCACATCCTTGACAACACTTGTTATTCCTCGGGGGCTTTTTGTTTTGTTTTTTGTGTTTTGTGTTTTGTTTTTGTTTTTTTGATTCTAGCCATCTGACAGGTATAAGGTAATACCTCATTGTGGTTTGATACCTCATTGTGGTTTAGATTTGCATTTCCCGGATGAGGAGTGAGGTTGAGCATCTTTTCATGGGTCTCTTGGCCATCTGGATGTCTTTGGAAACATATCTATTCAGGTTCTCTGCTCATTTCTAACCAGATTATTTGGGTTTTGTTCTGTTTTGCTTTGTTTTGTGTTTGGTGTTGAGTTATGAGCTCTTTATATATTTTGGATATTAAGCCCTTATCAAATAAATCTTTGCAAATATCTTCTCCTCTTCAGTAGGTTGCTTTGTTGTTTTGTTGCTGGTTTCTTTCAAGACAGAAACTTATTTTAATGTAGTCCCAGTAATTTATTTTTACTTTTTTTTCCCTTGACTGAGGAAACAAGTCTAGAAAAATGTTGCCAAGGCTGATGTCAAAGAGACTATTGCCTATGTTTTCTTCTAGGAGTTTTATGTTTTCAGGTCTAACATTTGGGTATTTAATTCATTTTGAGTTTATTTTTGTGTGTGGTGGAAGAAAGTGGTACAGTGTCGTTCTTTTGCATGTAGCTGTCCAATTTCCCCAGCATTTTTTATTGAAGAAACTTTTCTTTCCCCACTGTATATTCTTGCCTCCTTTGTCATCGATTAACCAGTAAAAGTGTGGGTTTATACGCTATTCTCTTCCATTGATTGGTTCCATTATGTCTGTCTGTCTGTCTGTCTATCTTGCCAGTATCATAGTTTCATTACAGCCACTTTGTAGTATACTTGGACTATGGCATTGTGGTATCTCCAGCTTTATTTTTCTTTATCAAGATTGCTTTTGCTAATCGAGGTCATTTATGGTTCCATACAAATTTTAGTATTATCTGTTCTAGTTCTGTGAAAAATGCTGTTGGTGTTTTGAGAGGGATTACATTGAATATGTAGATTATAAGCACAGAGATTTAAAAAAATTCTTCTGAGGGGCTTCAGTTTCTGATGATATGATGGGCTACCCTAAGCAATTCTGACTGGCTTTTAAAAAATCTGTTTGAAATACATGAAAATGATTTAATGCATCCCTGAGTTGGCAAGAAAAACATTTCCAACTTCAAAACAAAGTGAAAACAGTACAGCTGGAAGATGAGTGTCAGAATGAGTTCTTGAGTCAAGGAGAGGATAGCTGCAGATATATAGTGAAAATGCACTGTTTTCCATTGCCTGATCAGGATTAGAAGACAGGAGAGAGAGCTCTGGTTTGCTCATACCAGAAAATCTAAAAGGAGATACATCCTCACTCTGATTTTAAATGAAAAGAAGAGGATGGAAGCACAATGGCAAAAATTGTACCTACCTTGACTTTAAAGAAGATTATATATAAAGAGTGTAAATTGCTATCTATTAGAAAATAATTGAATGATAGGAAAAAATAGAACCTTAGTCAATGACAAGACAGAAAGGAAAGGGCAACAAAATGACCCAAAGCAGGACATATGGAAAATGTAATAATTAAGAGAAGAAACTAATATAGCAGATAATCATAATAGGTACTTACGGATAAAAGTATTCATTTAAAAGTAAAAGAGAGGCACCTGGGTGGCTCAGTGGGTTAAGCAGCTGACTTCAGCTCATGTCATGATCTTGTGGTTCATGGGTTCAAGTCTTGCACTGGGCTCTCTACTGTCAATGTGGAGCCCTCTTGAGACCCTCTGTTTTTCCCCTCTGCACCTCTCCTACTTACACACACTCCATCTCTCTCTCAAAAATAAATAAACATTAAAAAAAAAGAAAAGTAAAAGAAATTCAGTCCTGAATTTATTACATCTAGCCATTTATTGTATATAAAAGGCATCCTCAAAACATTAGGATACAGAAGTTTGAAAATCAAAGGGTAGAATTACTCATATCAGGCAAATACTAATAAAAATAAAAGCTGGTATATGATAAACTAATAATAAACACAAAAAGTATGTATTCTAATGAAGGGGATTATTTTTTAATGACAAAGCTTCAATTCATCAAGAAGACGTAGATTCTAGAGTTATGTGCATATAATACATGGTATCAAAACAATTACATCACAAATTTATAGATATAAAAGGGGAAATAGACAAATACATCAACATAGTATAAGATTTCAACATACTTCTCTCCATGATGAATAGATCAAAGGTATAAAAATAGAGGAGATTAACATGCTTCATCTAATCAACATATATAGGGCATTAAACCAAAAGAATTTTATATTCTCATATCTTCTCAAGAACACGTGAGATATTTAAGGAAATTGATAATGTGTTAGATGATAAAGCAAGTCTCAAAAAAATTCAAGAGAATGCTATAATACAGATAATACTCTGAATACAATGCATTTTATATTTTAAATGAATAACAATAAAAGATAATTTTAAATACTTGTAGTTTGGGAATATAAAAAAACATTCAACCAACCATGTTAAATGTTTAAGAAAAATAATGAGTATTAGCAAATACTCAAGTTTATGTATGAATATCTTGCTAAAGCTGTTCAATATAATTAAGATCTAAATACAAACCTAAATTATCTTTAGATTCCAATTAACCTAATCAAACTCATAATAGTGATCCTCAGGGTAATGCTTTAACTGATTCTTACGTGTGTGTAAGAACAAAAGACAGTACTCTGGAGAAGAACAGAACAGAGATTTGGTCCAACCACATGTCAGGACATTAAAAGCATTGGTAGTAATTAAGGCATAGATTTGGTATTGCAGTATACATCCTGACCAAAAGAAGAGAAAATGAAGAAATTGGGGAGGGGTGGATTACTCAAAAAGGCACTGAGAAAATCTATAATCTGTGTAGAAAATCAAATTAGAGCTCTACCCTCATATACTATAAAAATTGAGTTGGATTAGATACTTAAATATAAAAAGAAAAATTAAAAATTTAGAAGAAAGTATAGAAAACTGTCTTTTTCTTTTTTTTCCTTTTTCATGTTTGTTTATTCATTTTGAGAGAGAGAAAGAACATGAGTGGTGGAGGAGCAGAGAGAGAGAGAGAGAGAGGAGAGAGAAAATCCCACTGACAGTACATGTGGGGCTTGAACCCATGAACCATGAGATCATGACCCCAGCCAAAATCAAGTCAGATGCTTAACTGACTTGAGCCACCCAGATGCCCAGTATAGAAAACTATCTTTGTGAACCCTGGGTAGGAAAGAATTTCTTAAGCAAGACTAAAAATCCATAACCATAAGAAAAACTGTTACCTGAAAATTAAGACTATTTGATTAACAAGAGACACCAGGAAAAGAATGAAAATTCACAGTATTTATTTGGAGAAATAATTTCCAATTTGTGTAACTGATAAATATCTATTTATATATCAATTTTTAATCTAATTACTTAGGTAGATATTTATCTATCTTTAGATAAATAATTGATATTTACCTATCTAAGATAAATAATTGATAAGAAAAATAGGAAAATGGACAAGAACCATGAAGAATAGCTGACAGAAGAAGAAAATCCAAAAAATTGTTAAGAAAAAAACCTGCTCAAACCTATTTTTTTTAAGTTTATTTATTTTTGAGGGACATAGAGACAGTGTGAGCCAGGAAGGGCGGGGAGAGAGAAAGAGAGAATGAGAATGAATCCCCAGCAGGCTCCATGCTGTCAGCACAGAGCCCGATGCAGGGCTCGAACTCAGGAAACTGTGAGATCATGACCTGAGCAGAAACCAAGAGTTGGCTGCTTAACTGACTGAGGCACACAGGCGCCCCCCCCTTTTTTTTTTTTTTAAGTAATCTCTACACTCAACATGGATCCCGAACTCACAACCCTGAGACCAAGAGTTGAACACTGCACTGATGGAGCCAGCTGTGTACCCTATATATATGTGTGTATATGTAGGTATATATGCGCACAGCATTAAGACCATTAAATTACCAGTTAATATTTGTCCCAGATAACTAAACATTTACCCATATTGCTTGGGCAAAATCCATTATTGAGAAAACCATTCAGATTTGTTTTTTAAGTAGAAAGTAAACCAGTTATACAAGTGGTTTACATATCCAAAGGCTTATATTCAAATAGTCTGTAAGAATTATTATTTTTATTGAGTTCCTATATTTATTTTTTTACAGAGGGAATCAGTAAATATGAAAACTTTGTGTAACTTTTATAGTTTCAAAAGTACTTTGGGGCGCCTGGGTGGCTTAGTCGGTTGAGCGTCCGACTTTCGCTTAGGTCATGATCTCGCGGTTCGTGGGTTCGGGCCCCGCGTCGGGCTCTGTGCTGACTGCCAGCTCAGAGCCTGGAGCCTGTTTCAGTCTGTGACTCCCTCTCTGTCTGACCCTCCCCTGCTCACGCTGTCTCTCTCTCTCTCTCCTAGAAATAAATAAAACATTTAAAAAAAAAAAAAACAAAAGTACTTTGTTTTTTTGTTTTTTTTTTTTTTTAAAAAAACTAAGCCACCCAGGCGCCCCTTTAGTTTCAAAAGTACTTTGAAAGAAACACTTGCCTTCATGAGGCAAATAAAGGAATGCTGTCCATTTTAGAGATGAATTGCTAGAGGTGTAGTGATGGGGTGGCCTGCCTCTGTTCAAACAAATAATAAAGCCTCAGAGCCGTATTTAAAGCTGGCCTTCTAACTTTAAATCCTGTGCATTATACCACATCTCCTCTGCTAAACAGGGTTAATCACTGTCGTAGAAAAAATACATTAGGGAGTGTCTTGCTAGTGTAGGTTATTTTGGAGTTGTTTTTTGTGATACTGAAGATTGGTTCTCAAGAAAACATTAAAACAATTAAAATCAACAAATGCCATAAAAACCCCTCAAGCCTCTACTGTCCACCCGAGCCTGTGACATAGGACAATTCTTTCTCATCCACTCACGTTCAGTGTTTGAAACACAGAGAAGCCCAAAAGGAAATCCTCTGACTTCAGATGAGAACCATGGGAGTTTCCTAAACCCATTGCCCTCTCCTTTTTTCATCCTTCCTCTCTGGTACCAGGCTCTAATTAAGTATGCAGAGTATTGCAGACCCCCCAGTGAGTTGATCCATTAAAAGACATTTTGTTGTTAAATATTACATTGTTATGAGCTCACATTTAAATCTAAAGAGCAATTTGTGAAAGAATGAAGTATTCACAGATTTTATAGCCCATAAAACAACAAGGAAATTACTTTTAAGAGAACTGCCACATCATGCAGACACTGCCTTTTTGCATTTCTCTTTCCCGCTAGTCTTTTGCCTCCCAGTACAGTAGATCTGAACCACAGAAAATTACACACTCGGAGCCACAAGTCAACCCAGGGCATAGGATGATTAAAGACGCAAGATAGTGCCACTTAACTTCGTTCCTTCCTCCTTTAAGATGGCTCTTTTCCAAGTCTGTGATCTGTGCTATACCGCTACCAAGAGGACTCCTTCCCGTCACAGCAATTAGCAAGCAGTCTCCCTGGAATTACAAAATCATTTTCTCATGTGAGGTACCTGTCCTGGGAAAGTGAAGGAGGCGGGAATACACCAAGGGAAAGGCAGGAACTGAGGACCATTGTGAAATCCCAGCAGAGCCAGGGTGCCTGGACGTGTAGAAAGGTCATGTTGAGAAGGTGAGACATGCCAGCTCTGCCATCTCTACTTCTGGTCCCAATGCCTGTCTGCCCGAAAGCTGCACTGAGAACAGCCTTCCTCCCCGAGGGTCCTAAAGCTATTTGTGCAGCTGTGCCTCCCACTAAGTGGTTTCCCATCATAGCGCTTCTAGGCTGAGCGTATTAAGCTGAATCATGGTCTCTTCCGACATAGATAGCAGAGCTCCAATTGCACTGAGATAACAGGTGTGAAGGAAATGCAGTCAGTTCAGCTACCACTAATTTAACACTGAACAATAAAATTAAAGAAAAAAAAAAAAACACTGCTGAGAAAGACCAGAAGAATCTCTCACTAATTCCCTCTTTTATTTTTAAGCCCTAATTTTAAGGATGAAAATTTTGAGTTCCAAAATATGACTTGTTCGAGGTGTCTCAACTGATAATTGATAGGGTTAAGTCACCAAGGCAGTGTAATATATTAAGAAGTTTCCTAGTCTAACCATACAGTTAATTCTTTTTTTTTTTAATTATTTGTTTATTTTTTTGAGACAGAGCATGAGCAGAGAAGGGCCAGAGAGAGGGGGCCACAGATGATCCATAGCAGGCTCATCCTTGAAGACAGAGAGCCTGATGGGAGGCTTGAACTCACGAACAATGAGATCATGATCTGAGCCCAAGTTGGACTCTACTGATTGAGCCACCCAGGTGCCCCACGTAATTAATTCTTAAAGTATCTTCTTAATACCTGTTGTGTAATAAGCACAGTCAGTCACACTGAGAGAGAGAACACTCATTTTTTAGGCAACCAAAATATTTTGGGCCAGTTTTAAGGATAAGAAACATTTTTTCCTTTTTACCTGAGGTTTATTTCTCTGGACGTCCCATTTGTTCATTCCCTTTTGGCCTCTTGAATGTAAAGGGAACATTGAGCCTTATTTTGCTTCTGCATGACTTCCATCTATTTTAATCATGCTTCCAATGACTTTATTTAGCCCTGCCTCACCCCCAGTCACTCTTTCTAAATAGAGGTATTAGGCCACTACTGCATCGCCTTTTGTCTCTGCAAATGGCTCCATATTCTTCTATCTCAGTTCCATTAGTGTAGGTGTATACTACTCATATAACTCAGTTATTGGCTGGTTTCCTTCATTTTTTTGTGATTATTATAATTATTATTTCATCAGGACAGTTTTGCCATGACCATCTGCTTCCATTGCCCACTTGAGTAAATATATCCACAGGACAAAATGTGAGCCTTCAAAGTTGCTGGATCAAAACATTTGTACATTATTTTAGGGTGTTAGAGCAAATACCTGGCACTTGGCAAGAGATAAGCCGCATGCACTCGGGGAATCAGAAGAGGTGTTTATTTCTTACTGGGTGCTGGGTGCGTGCACAGCAGAGTCGCCTCCAAAGGCTAAGCCCCTGAACCTTGGCACTTGCCTCCTTTTATGGCTGGGATGGTAGGGAGTTGAGAGACAAAAGAAAAAGGGGAGGGGGCCCTAGTCAGTGGTGCTACACGGTAGTTGGTGGAGTCAGGAGACAAACAAAAGAAAAAAGGGAGGGGGCACTTATGAGTGGTGCTCTCCGGGTAGTTGGTGGACACAGGAGGCAAGCAGGACTACACAAGCCCAAAGTGTGCAAGGGGAGTGTCCAGCTTCACACATGTGGCTCGCCCCTTTGATCTTGTTTTGACTAGCTTTTCTTCTCAAGGGGACACTTCTATATCTTTTTCCAGTCTGTTATCTGCCAATTATATTTGTCTCCTTTAGTTCCAGATGGCAATTCATAAGCTATTTGAAAACAAAGTGCGCTATAGTGTAAATCATTATTCTGAATGTCGTGAGTTGGGTGTGAATTTGACAAGGTATCTAGGGCAAAGTGTTGTCCTTTATAAAAAGAAGGGTCATTCCATCATTGGCATTTTTTCTGCCTTCACTTCATGGTACTTTGTAACTCCTGTGTTCATTACGTGTTCATTATCTTGAAATTTTAAAGTGATCCTCAGAAGTATTTTCATTGTCTTATGCTCTCTTTCTTGTCTGTCAGGTATGGCTTTTCAAAGACCCCTATTAAAATGTGGTACTAGAAATAAACACAAAACTCATGATCCACTCTGACCAATACAAAACAGTGAGATACCAGTTTACTTTTCCTGGAGACTCTAGTTCTAATACTCCAGCCTTTCGCTATGTTAGGTTTTCTTTTTTTGTTTTATTTTTGGTTTGATTTTTTAAAACTGTGTTCACTGAATTTCTTTAGAAGTGAAAGTTGATCCTCTTTGACTTGTTGACTATTGCCAATCCATATTTTCCTTATCTTATATGTTGATTAATTACTATTTGAAAACCAAATTACAGGGCAATACAGTTAAATTTAGCTCAGTTGAATTTCATTTGAGGTATATAATCCCAGTACATTTAATGTTGCTTCTGCTGCCAATTATATGAGTATAACTTTTAGCTTTCATTCTCCCTAAACGTTATTTCATATTATAGGGTAGGAAAAGTTATCCCTCAGCCTTTAGATTCCCTGACTGGGTCTGAAAATGAAACTGACAAAGATGGAGTTACAGAAGTAAAGCATACCAATTTATTGAATACTAGTTTTTTTTTTAATGCTTATTTATTTATTTTGAAAGAGAGAGAACATGAGTGAGGGGAGGGGCAGAGAGAGGGAGAGAGAGAATCCCAAGCAGACTCTGAGCTATTAGCATAGAGCCCAACCACAAGATCATGACCTGAGCTGAAATCAAGAGTCGGACACTTAACCAGTTGAGCCACCCAGGTGACCCTTGAATAAAAGTTTTATGTCACATGGAAGCCTTCATAACAAAACAAAAGCCCAAAGAAACACTTAAACTGGAGCACTTTTATGCTAGGTTTGATGAAGATTAGACATTCATGTAGAAATATGCTAGGTCAGGGGCGCCTGGGTGGCTCACTTTGTTAAGCACCTGACTCTTTGGTTTGGCTCAGGTCATGATCTCAAGTTTCATGGAATCAAGTCCTGCATCAGGCTCCACACTATTAGCTTGGAGCCCACTTGGGATTCTGTCTCCCAGTCTCTCTGCCTCTCCCCCGCTGGTGAGCGCTCTCTCTTTCTCTTTCTCAAATAAATAAACCTAAAAAAAGAAAAAAGAAATATGCTAAGTCAAAGAGTATGAGGTAAATGTAGTAAACTGGAGTTCCCTCCAGTGAACAATGAACTACTAATCTATATTGTGACTCTTTGTGTGACAAGAGATCCAAGTATCTGCTGTTATTTTAAATCTCATCCACAGAACCCCATTAGAAATTCTGAAAATATAAGTCTTCCTGAAATAAAAATAAACTTGCAATATTCCTGTAGTTATCAATCTAGGAAATTTACCAAAAAAGAATGTTTTCCATAATCCGTTTGGCTTCTGTTCACTACCATTTTTTCTAGCTTAGTTGTTTATTATTAACTAATTAATAAGCTTATAATGTACCAATTAAATTGAGATTTGATAACGAACTTCCTCATTTATGCTTTCCGCTACCTGTTTTTCTTGTTTTAAGAAACCAGCATGGGGGCGCCTGGGTGCCTCGGTCGGTTGAGCATCCGACTTCGGCTCAGGTCATGATCTCATGGTTCCTGGGTTCGAGCCCCTTATTGGGCTCTGTGCTGACAACTAGCTCAGAGCCTGGAGTCTGCTTTGGATTCTGTGTCTCCCTGTGTCTCTGACCCTCCCCTGCTCACGCTGTCTCTCTCTCTCTCAGAAAAAAAAAAAAAAAAAGACCATGTGTATTTCCTTCACTCTCATGCACAACTTCCATTGTTTCATTTCTCATAAAATTTTTTACTATGTTTCTTTGATTACGTGTCATGTACTTTCATTATCTCAGGACATAATTTATTGAAATAGGAGATTTGATACCATTTACAGTAAGCAGTTGCTATTCTACTTTTATTATCTTTAGATGTTTATTGATTTTGAGCTTGTACTAAATAATTTGTCATAAATCTCACAAATGGTAAGTAATGTTACTTATTAGAAAGTATAGAGGTACCTGGGTGGCTCCATCGGTTGAGTGTCCAACTCTTGGTTTTGGCTCATGATCAACTCATGATCTCAATAGTTTGTGGCTCTGCACTGTCAAGTGCTTGGGATTCTCTCTCTCCCTCTCTCTCTGCCCCTCCCCCTCTCACACTGCCTCTCTCTCAAAATAAATTAAAAAAAAAAGAAATACTAAAAATACTTTAAGGAAAAGAAAGTATAAAATCAGCATTAAATAAAAGTAACACACAAGTCTACTTACCTTTTGTGGGGCAGGATCTCAAAGAGAGCAAGTGAGTTGAATCTTTAAGCTTCTTAGTATATTGGGGTTCAAATATTCATTAGATTCTGTTTCTCTAGATAAATAGAAGTATGTTTAATCATTTTCTGTAATCTGTCTTCATTCTTAGTTACCTTAGTTCCTATGAGTGCTTACATTAAGCAACCAAATCCTCTAAAATTCTCGAGTATATTCTACAAGTGCTTCTACATTAAAATAATCTACAAAATGCTTTTATGTTCAAATATATTTGGAAAACCCTTTGTTGTGTATCCCAGTATTGGAGATTCATATTTCACCTTAGCATGCTACTACTTTTAAGAAGTATTGTTGAACCCAGCCTTCCAAAGTGATAAAAACTCCTTGCCTTTGTTTTAGCATCCGGTGGAATAACTGGGTAGTGCTGCAGAAAGCTAAATTTTGCAGTGTAACGGAAGCCACGTTTCCTGTGGAGTCAGGTTCAAATTCCTCTTGCTCTGGTTCTTCCATCATATTTCAAGGGACTCGGGAATATTTATATTTCTTAATTTTTACCCCTCTATTTTTATTCTTTATTATATTTATTGGCTATCCTGTTCCTCATAAAAGTGCAGTGAATAAGACAGTACCTTTTTTGATTTGTGTCCCTCTCGAATCCATTCTTTTTAAAGATATTTACCCAGGTACTCGGTCACAAACCAAACATAATTGCCAAGTTTCTCTTGTAAATAAAGTTCTTCCTTCTGGATAATTTTATTTATGCTTAACAGCTCTTTCACTCATTTATACTAACAGTGCTCATTATTTTAACTTTGAATTAAAACTTACTTGATTATTCTAGCACATAATTATATAAAAACATTCTGTTCTCTGAAATGAGCTTCATAGAGCATAATACTTTCTCCAGTATAATTGTAATTAACTTGTGTCTCACAAAAGATGAAAATAAACAGAGTGGTGATTAGCAGTTCATGTTTAGCAGGCAGCTTCTCCTGGATTCCAGTTCTGCCTCTGATGTTATTTAACTTCTGTTTCCTCATTTCTTAAATGATAATGGTTCCTTTCTCAGAGAGTTGCTGTGAGACTGGAAATTGAATGGCAAAACATATAAAGTATCAAATAGGGTTACAGGAAAATAGTAAGCACTTCACTCAGTATAATTTAAATATGAAGAAATGTGCACTTGTTAAATGTATGGTTCAATGAATTTTGGCAAATGTGTACACCCATATAATATACACTGCTATCAAGATAGAGAGCATTTCTGACATCTCAAAAATTTCTCTAGTAACTCTTTCTGGTCTGTTCCACTTTCTCCCCAGACAACCACTGTTCTCATTTCTATTACCATATATCCATTCTAGAACTTCATATAAATTGAATCATAATAAGTGCCTTCTTTTGCTCAAAACAGTCTGAAAAATTTATCCATGTTTTTTGTGTTTCAGTGATTTATTCTTATTACTGAACTATTACTACATGTTTTTGTCATGTATTAGCAATGTAATGCTGCCCCCTAAAATGTATGCAAAAGCATGCAAAGTATCATTAGTCCATGAAAATATAGTTTCAAAAAATCACATATAAGTATGTTCTGCTTTTTCAGTTTTGTCTATATCTCTGAGTTCAAATATGAATCTGCATTAGTTATTTTTTTTTTAGAGAGAGAGAAAGAGCACAAGTGGGGAAGAGGGGTAGAGTAAGAGAGAGAATCTTGAGTAGGCTCCATACTCAGTACAGAGCCTGACATGGGCTCGATCCCATGACTCTGAAATCAAGAGTCAGACACTCAACCGACTGAGCCATGCAGGCACCTTGCATTAGTTAATTTTCAAAATCATCTTTTTTTTTCTTAATGGTATTATTATATGGGACTTTTTTTTTTTCTTTTAAGTAGGCTCCATGCCAGCATGGAGTCCAGTGCAGGGCTTGAACACATGACCCTGAGATCAAGACCTGAGCTGAAATCAGGAGTTAGATGCATGACCAACAGAGCCACCTGGGTGCCCTTTAATGAGATTATTTAAAACTGTAATAATTTTTTTATCCTCTCATTCCTTTAAGACTTTTTTCTTTTGTTTGGAATTTCTAGCCATTTTCCTATTTTCTCTGAGTTTTTAAGTGTTCCTAAAGTTTGGCTATATATGAATATGCTCAGGTTCATTTCCTTTTACTCTGTTTGTTTTTTTGTTTTTTTTAGTTTTTAAATTTTTAATACTTTTTAAAAATTTATTTTTACTTTAGAAAGTGAGAGTGTGTGCAAGCAAGGGGGAGAGAGAGAGAGAGAGAATCCCAGGCATGATCCACACTCAGCATGAAACCCCTACGTGGGCCTTGATCCCACGACCCTGGGATCATGACCTGAGCTGATATCAAGAGTCCAACTGACTGAGCCACCTAGGCACCCCACATTTCCTTTACTTTTATCTATCCTAAAATCTCATAGTAAATTCCTCCAAGATCCCTTCCATGTTCACAGCACCAGCTAGTTTTTGTTTTTTGGAATTAAGCTTAGAATTGCAGATTCCATAATTCTCAACATTGTTTTGTTTTTGTTTTTGTTTTTTGTTTTCTTTTTTACAAATAGTTTATTGTCAAATTAATTTCCACATAACACTCAGTGCTCATCCCCACAAGTGTCCTCCTCCATGCCCATCCCCCCCCACATCCATCAGTCCTCAGTTTTTGTCAGCATTCAAGAGTCTCTCATGGTTTGCCTCTCTCCCTTTCCCCCACCATTTCCCCCCTTCTTCTCCCCCTTGTTCCTCCGTCAAGTTCCTCCTAATCCTCCTATACGTGCAAACATATGATATTTGTCCTTCTCTGCCTGACTTATTTCGCTCAGCATAACACCCTCAAGGTCCATCCAGGTTGCTACACATGGCCAGATTTCATTGTTTCTCATTGCCATGTAGTATTCCATGGTATAGATAAACCACATCTTCTTGATCCATTCATCTGTTGATGGACACTTAGGCTCTTTCCATGTTTTAGCTATTGTGGAGAGTGCTGCTATGAACATTGGGGTACATGTGCTCCTATGCCTCAGCATTTCTGTATCCCTTGGGTAAATTCCTAGCAGTGCTATTGCTGGGTCATAGGGGAGTTCTATTGTTAGTTTCCTGAGGAACCTCCACACTGTTTTCCAGAGGGGCTGTACCAGTTTACATTCCCACCAACAGTGTAGGAGGGTGCCCGTTTCTCCACATCCTCGCCAGCATCTAGAGTTCTCTGATTTGCTCATTTTAGCCACTCTGACTGGCGTGAGGTGGTATCTCAGTGTGGTTTTGATTTGTATTTCCCTGATGAGGAGGGATGCTGAGCATCGTTTCATGTGTCTGTTGGCCATCTGGATGTCCTCTTTGGAGAAGTGTCTGTTCATGTCTTCTGCCCATTTCTTCACTGGGTTGTTTGTTTTTCGGGCGTGTAGTTTGGTGAGTTCCTTATAGATTCTGGATATTAACCCTTTATCTGATATGTCATTTGCAACTATCTTTTCCCATTCCGTTGGTTGCCTATTAATTTTCTGGGTTGTTTCCTTGGTCAACATTGTTTTATAATTGCAATTTGCTGGCGAGATTCTACCATATTTTCTACCATTAAGCACTTTCACACAAGTCTTCAACTTTTTGTCATTCGGTTTAGGTTTCTGAAACGGTACATACTTTTTCTGGACTTATATTTCAGTGACCAAGCCAAAATATTCTACTAGTAAGTATTTGTAAAGTGGTATTTCAGTTTAAATTTTTAAATTTAAATTTGTTTAAATTTTAGCTTTTAAATAATGCTAAAGAGTGTTTAGTGATTGAACTGGAAATATTTAATGTGTTTTAAACTGAATTCCTTTGAAAACCATGTTTCATCATACTCGTTTTCATATTCTAAGGCTGTAGCAGGCAGTTACCAAGATATAATAAAGCTTTATGGATTAGCTGATGTAAACTTTGCATATTAGAATTAATATAATTAAATTAAGAAGAGATTATTTATGTCTCCTTTATTTTCCATACTCCTAAAAGAGAATATACTATAAATAATGAAGAAAGTTTTGATAGTTCATGATCAGAATTGGAAAAACTTGAATCAAACAATGAAATAGCTACTGATTTCATTTGAACCCTGGGGAAATTAGTTCATCTCTCTGTACTTTAAGTATTGGTCTTAATATGTATATGTGTAAGTGTGTGTGTATGTTTTAACTTTGTGTTTTATTGAGGCATAATTGGTATACAATATTAGTTTTAGTTACACAACATAATAATTTATTATTTATATATGTTATGAAATAGTTACCACAATAAGTTTAGTTAACATCCATCAGCAGATATAGTTACCGAATTTCTCTCTTATGATGAGGATTTATAAGATTTACTCTGTCAACAATGCTTGTATATACAGTACAGTATTTCTAAATGTAGTCACCATGCTGTCCATTATATCTTGCTCTATTATTTTTAAATGAATTGAGAAACATCATAATATCTCTTTATACGGTTGTTATTGTAGGATATAAGTTTAATAAGATAGTTTATATAATGTGTGTTGACCTGGCCAATAAGTATTCTACCTATGTAATTTATTATTATCAATATTATTATTACTATTCTTGTTACTGTCATTTAAAAGATAGCTGTTATTTAAAAGGTATCTGAATAAGCATAATATTTATTTGCATAAATAATTTTAGGACTCAGGGGTAAAGCTTATAAAGACCTAAACCCATGCAGACAAGCATCCACATCAATAAACACTGCGTCTTGTAAACACATTGAATTCTGGTATTGAAACTTAAATATCTGTTGAGAACTGAGCTCAATAGTACTCATGATTCTCACCTACCTATCTGAAATGTCACACACAGCTGGGTTGGAATAATATATAGCCTGAGACAATAGTGCATCACTTTAACATTCCAGCAAAAAGGTGATACAGTTACGTCTCTTAAAACTTGAAGATGACTAAATCTTAGCACCAGTATATCCGTGTAGAGTAGAAAACTGTAGCTATCACCAAGTTGCATGAAATTAAAAGAAAACCATTATATATTGATCTTTATGGGAAATATAGGCTTTGTCAATTAACAGATATATCTAGGCCTGCACTGTAATTCTCTTTTAGAATTTCTACTTATCACTACATGCAGAGATACACATAGTCAGATTAAGACAATCTACTACTTCATTTTGATAGTAACAAAAAAAAGGAAATAAAATTTGTAACAAGAAGAATCATAATTATTAAAAATCTATTAAACTAAAAACTTGTGTTTTCAAAAGGAAGACCCTGGAATTAATTATATGTAGTTTTACTTTACAGTTCATCAGAAGAGATTATGTTTTGAAAAGAAGCTGAATGGGCTTGGTTCCTGGTCTGTGAAGTGACAGTAGGTACCTTAATGTGGGAAGGGTGTCCTGTAGAAGAGAACAGGTACTGAGTTTGCCATGGCAGTTCCTCATACACATTTGTGACACGATGTAGAGATCCTTTGAGCTTGTGAGACTAACAGAGTCTTTAAAATAAAGCCCAATAATTGCACATTGGGCATTATGTGGTAACACAAGCTTCATCTATGGAGATTTGGGAGAGAAAAGTGATAACCTGTGTCATTTTAAGCAACTCTCAAGATAATAAATTAATCAAAAAGAGTCATTGGTCTCAAGTGCCCTAATTTCGAAAAGGAGTTGGGAAAAGCTAGCTAAAGCCTGACTGTAAGGATTCCTTCTGCACAGACTAGGCATCTACAACACATTTCACAATTCAGTAAGAGAGACTAATGAAGAAAAGCAAAAGTAGTGTCAAATTTTTTAAAACGATAACATATTTAGGTGAGATCTGCGCATACACACACACACACACACACACACACACACACCACATTTCTTAACTGTCCAGACTCTGGCTAACCTCACCGCCTCCAGTTCTATCCCACCTAGACCCTGGCATCACTGCCCCTTGCAGGGTTTGTCGCACTCCCTCTCCCCCACCCCCCCACCCCCCTGGAAATTCGGCTTCATCACTTGCTTCAGAGGGGTCTGGCCTGAGTGTGCAAGAGCCCTTTCCTCTGAAGCAAATCCAGTACAAGGTTGGCTTTTCTGTCCTCAAAGTGGTATGGTATGATCCTCAGACACCATACCTACCAAACACTAGTTGTCAGACTCTCACGGTTATTGGTTTATTCAGCAGGTCATGGTTTTGTGTCAGGGAACAGTGTGTGTGTGTGTGTGTGTGTGTGTGTGTGTGTGTGTGATTTTTGAAGAGAATTTTAAAGGAATTATTTAGACAGGAAACTGGACTCTGTTTTTGAATACCTCCAGTCGTTTGTCTGGAGTCCTGTTTCTTATTAAAAGGATCCCCTGAGACATATCAGTATTATATATCTAACCAAGTTCTATAAATGCATAGCACTACTTCCCCTTGGAAGGGGACACTGGTTTATTGACTAGTGCTTCACATCCTTTGGTGTTCTTGTGATCACCCCTGTGGCCACATGGGTAATCATATATTTCCCATACTCTTCAAATATATACTGTATCAGCAGATAAGGAACTCTTGACTCAGGGTAACTTACAAATTGTTTTACTTGAAAAGAATTTCTCAGAATAATCATCCTGGTTCCAGCTGTTCAACTGTTCTTTTCCTTTCCCCATAAGTTTGCTACTCAGAGTCCAAGAGACTTGGTGAGGTAGGAGAAATTTAGGTAAAATGTAATGTAACATCAGTAACTTTCCACTTGCCTCCTAGGCTGGGAAGAATTTATGGGGCGCTCTGTGTAGGTTGATACTTGAGTGACTCAGCATTAAATGAAGCCTGCTTTTAGTATGGGTTTTGCCTGACCCTTGAAGGCAGATCTGTATTTTCTCTTTTTCCAGTAACAGGATTCACATTCTTATCACCTTCCCAGTTGTCTGATCTCTCAAAAAATGAACCCCTGTCTTATTCCCTAAGGCCAAGAAATTGAACTTGCATCCGCTCAGGCATTTTTTACTAAATAATGCAAAAATCATTTGCTGTCCAAGTTGTCTAAGGGAAATGCCTAGGAGTAGAATTGCTGGTGACTCTTAAGATTTCCTTTGTATCACTGTATTTCTAAAACTGTATTATGAAATGCTTGTCCCTGTCTTTCTGTCTGTATGTATGTCCGTGTGTTCACCCTGCTTCTGGATCTGTCACCTTTAGTTTGTCAAATCGGTGAATATTTTGGTATCAGTTCTTGACTTTTTTTTTCTCTCTCTTATTCTGCCTTCTTCTTTTGCCTGGGAGCCTCATTACACACACATTAGACCGTCTTATAATATCCTGTAGTTCAGGGATGTCTGGGTGGCTCAGGTAAATGTCTGCCTCTTGGTTTTGGCTCAGGTTCTGATCCCACAGTTTGTGAGTTTGAGCCCCGCATCAGCACGGACCCTACCTGAGGATTCTCTTTCTTCCTCTTTCTCTGCCCTTCTCCTGCTCCTGTTGTCTATCTCAAAATAAATAAAGAAACTTTAAAAATATGTATTTAAGTTAATATCCTGTAGTTCATTTATTCAGTCCCTTCTCCTGTCTATATGCGCTTCATTTTGGATAGTTTTTTATCACTGTGGCTTTATGTCTCTTGATCTTTTCTTGGGCAGGTCTACTCTGTTCTAATCCCATCCAGTGAAATTTTTATTTTAAATGTTATTTTTGTTTCTGTAAAAATTACTTTGAATCTTGTTATATCATCCATTTCAATCCTCTTTTTACATTTATGAACATATTTGTAATATTTATAATCACAGTAAAGCTGGAGCAAAGGACAATTTGATTTAATATAGAACTGAATTTGGGAAGCACTGGAGAGTTTATGTAACAATCTCAGAATAAGGTCTTATAGCATAAGGAAGAGTGGGAGAGAAAAAGGAGTAGTATGGAGAGAGACTAGGAAAGTAGATTCTACATGAATAGATAACCAGTTGTGTGAGGATCAAAGGAGAAAGAAGTCACCTCTAATTCTCACCTTTTCAACCCAGGTAACAGCAAAAAAAGATATTCTTTCCTCCCTCCCTTCCAATCTACCTACCTTGCTACCTATCTGTCTAGAAAAGTCCAGAAGAAAATTAACTTTAGTCAGAAAGATAATAGATTTTAACACTTGGAATGCTGTGGAAGAGGCAAGAACATAAAAAAGGTTTTGGAAACTTGAGTCAAGACTTCAGAGAAAAGAGGTGATAGTTGATGTAAAAGTGGATAAGGTCACCGAAGGAGAGTCTAGGCTGAAGGCAGAAACTTTGGTTACACTTAACATTTAGTGTTCAAGAAAATGCACAGAATACACAGACTTTTTTTTTTTGTGAGTAAGCTTTTCTCCCAATGTGAGGCTTGATTGAACTCATAACCCTGACATAAAGAGTCACATGCCCCACTGACTGAGCCAGCCATTTGCCCCACAAACCAGTTTTTGTGAGTGGGTAATAGTTTGTAGACATTTTTGATCAAAACCTGTATATAAAATATTTATAGAAACAGAAGATTTCATATACTTCTGAAAGCTTCCTGAAATTGGAATTAATAACTAAATGGTAACAGTCTCAAGAAAGACAAAAAGATCTGAGTAGAACAATGGCATGCTTATTTGTTTTCTGATTGTGTTAAAGTTAATTATTTGACAGCTGGGCCTATTTTCAAACACACAGAGTTAGTTCTTTCTCCCAGTGGGAGAGAAAGCACATGTTAATAAGAAAATAGTATACATATGCTATTTATATTGTTATACCAAATATCCCATTGTTTAATAGGTGATTTAGTTTTTAAGCAAAACCTGTTTGGCGAGTTGTCAAAACTGTAATAATATCCTATAATTTTTAAAGCCCTTTTCATATAAAGAACATTTCTATTTTTTATTTCCCCATCTAAGTAAAGTCTTAATGTAATATGCTCTTACGGGAGTGAAAAACACAGGTACTACCTCTGGTGTTTGCTCAGAAAAAGAGGAAGGTGAACCTTCTCTCCACGTCTGGCCAACAGACACATAGATTTAAGGAAAGAAGCCCAGGACCTTGACCTTCAGTTTTGCTTCAGAATTTTATCTCAGACCTAGGAGGTTCTTCAAGAAAAATTGCCATTTCAAAGGCTCTGTGTGTTGCTAAAGATGGAGTTTTGAAAATCACTTTTGATGGTAGAAACCTCTTTCTTTTAGGAAAATATAGTTGAAAGGGTCTGTAGTCAGATCGAGTACAAGAAAAATCCAAAATGGCAAAGTTCAGAACAATAGGAAGCTTATAATGTTCTGAATACTAATGTAACATGGTTATTTTATTTGAAGATTTTTTTACAGAAGATTTTAGTTTTCCTTGGTGTCTGAGAAAGCAGTTTGTTGAAGGAATCTGAAAGTGGATTAAAGAACATAGGAGAGAAATGATTAGCTGTCTCTTGATTCCTCACAAAGGAGATTTTTTTTTTAACAGGAATCCATGGCTGGGGTGGAGGGAGGGAAGAACTGACAGTAATTACCTATGCCAGACTTTAGAAACATTATCTGATTTGCAAAATACCTTATCCTTTTATTCTGTAATTATTCCATCATTTAATAAAACTGTGATATGGGGCGCCTGGGTGGCTTAGTCGGTTAAGCGTCCGACTTTCGCTTAGGTCATGATCTCGCAGTTCGTGGGTTCGAGCCCCGCATCGGGCTCTGTGCTGACTGCCAGCTCAGAGCCTGGAGCCTGTGTCAGTCTGTGACTCCCTCTCTCTCTCTGACCCTCCCCTGCTCATGCTGTCTCTCTCTCTCTCTCTCCTAGAAATAAATAAAAAACATTAAAAAAAAAATCAAAATCAGTGGTAGGTATAAATGTAAAACTAAAACTATAAAGCTCTTAGGAGAAAACAGAAGAGCAAATACTTAGGACTGAGGCACAGATTTCTTGGATAGATTGTAAAAAGTACAGTCCACAAATGGAAAAACAAGGTTAGAGTTAGGCACTACACAATTAAATTATAATTAAAAGTCAAAATTTTTACACTTAAGTTATTTTTAATTTTTTGAAAGTTTATTTCCTTTGAGAGAGAGAGAGAGTACAAGCAGGGGAGAGGAACACAGGGAGAGATAGAGAGAATCCCAAGCAGGCTCCACACTCACCAAAGAGTATGATACGGGGCTTGATCCCACAACAGTGAGATCAAGACCTGAGCCAGTATCAGGAGTCAGGCGTGTAACTGACTGAGCCACCTAGAAACCGCTATTTTTAATTTATGTAACTAAAAAAATTCTTCTCTTTGAAAGATACTGTGAGAAATTGAAAAGATTAGCTGCCGACTCAGAGAAAGTATTTGGAAAATATATATATGATTCTGATGGTCACTTTCAATTTAATTAGGCTATAGTTCCCAGTTATTTAATTAAACACTAACGTAGGTGTCACTGTGAAGTGTATCAGTTGACTTTAAGTAAGGTAGATTATTCTCAATCATCTGGGTGGGCCACATCCAATCAGTGGAAAGCCCAAAAAGCAAAACTGAGATTTCCTTGAAGAAGAAATTCTGCCTATAATTTTGTTCTCCTTCAATATTGCATCGGCTTTTCTGAGTATTTCATCTCTCCATACAAATTTTGGAATCCAATTATCTGTCCCCATGCAGAGAATCACATGCTGAGATTTTGAATGATATTGTATTGAATGTATAGATTAAGTTGGGAAGAGCTGACATCTTGATAATATCGTGTCTTCCTGTCCATGAACACAAGAGTTCTCTCCATTTATATAGTTTTTCTTTGATTTTGTTGATCAAAATTTTATACTTTTCTACATGTTGATCCTGTATATATTTTGTTTGACTTATACCTAATTGTTCCATTTTGGGGGGTACTAATAAAAATGGTATTGTGTTTTAATTCAATTTATACTTGTTCATTGCGGATATATAGAAAAGTCATTGACTTTTATTTATTAACCTTGTATCCAGCAACCTTATTATAATTGCTTATTAGTTACAGCGTTGTTGTTATTGATGTTTTGTCAAATCTTTCAAATTTTCTATGTAGACCATCATGTCTTCTATGAACAAAGACAGTTTTATTTCTTCCATCCCAATCTATATGCCTTCTCTTTTCCTTTCCTGTCTTATTGCTTTAGCTTGGGCTTCCAGTACAATGTTGAAAAGCAGTGGAAAGAGGGGATATCTTCGCTTATTACCTTATCTTAGGAAAACTTCAAGTTTCTCCCCAGTAGGTAATGTTAGCTGTAGGTTTTTTGTAGGTATTCTTTCTCAAGTTGAGGAATTTCTCCTCTGTTCCTAGTTTACTAAGTTTTTTTTTAAAAAAATCATGAATAGGTGTTAGATTGTGTTACATGTTTTTTTCTGCATCTATTTGATATGATCAAGTCACTTTTATTTTTATTTTTTTTTGGCTTGTTGATATGGTTATGTTAGTTGATTTTCAAATGTTAAACCAGCATCACTTACCAAGTCCCCAGTGAGTTTTTAAACACTGACAGTTGTCCACACTGAGCCTCCAGCACTTTCTCAATGACACTGGAGGTTTTCCTACCCTGGAATTTTACTGCAGTGTTTCTTTGTGTTTCTGTTTATTTTATTTTAACCTTGGCCTATCAGCTCTGTGGCCTTGGGCAAATTCCTTAACTTTTCTCTCCCTCATTTTCTTCATCTGCAAAATTGATATAATACTTAACAAGTTGTCACATTGGTTAAATGAATTATTATAAAACACTTGAAATTGGTCCTATTTACATAGTGAACATTAAATAAATTTCATGCTATTATTACTTACTATCTTCATCTGTTACTGGACAAGTAAAAGACACAATTGTGATAAGTGTAGTTACTTGAAATCCAAGAATAAAGTAAAATAAGTAGAAATGCAGAAAAGTATTGTCATAAAGTTGGATGTGACAGAAAGAAAATCAACTACTTTGAGGCAACCCTTAATGTTATATTTATTCTTTTGCCTATTTCAACTTTGTTTTTGGAATAGATGTATTGACATTTTAATATTCTTTACTATTTTATAGTTTAAGTTTTCTTCTAAAGTAGTTCCTAGAGACTTGGATATATCTGAGTACAGTTTTTTTTTTAAGTTTCTATTTATTTAGAGTGGGGGACAGGCAGAGAGAGGGAGAGAGAGAATCCAAAGCAGGTCCCATGCTGTCAGTGAAGAGCTGATGCAGGGCTTGAACTCATGAATTGTGAGATATTGGCCTGAGCCAAAACCAAGAGTCACACGCTTAACCAACTGAGCCACCTTGGCACCCCCAGAGTACAGTTTTACTCTGCTTCACTAGTTTGAGTTAGAAGGAAATACATTTGGATCACAAGTAGAAGGTTTGGGAATAATCTAGTAAAAACTTCTGGATCTACTGATGAGTATTTTTTCATCATGAAGACAGATCTTGAAGACATAGTAAATTTCCAGCTTAGACTCAAAAGTTTTCAGAAAACTACATTAATACAGAAAACAAACATTTTTTAAGAATTTATCTTGAAATCACATTGTCTTACCAAAAGGGTAAAATATAAATGAACTGATGCTGTCTTTCTTTAATTTGGGGGTCAATCTTTTGTGATGTTTCTAATAATATAGAAAATTTCAGTAATATTTCTGATAAGCTGAATATTTAGAAGGTCTGGTACTTTAAAAAATAACTTATAAAAACTATAACAGATTGGATTCTAGTATATAACTTTTAATTACAGGGGTCAGTGGAATTATTTCCTATTATGACTATTGCATAATGATATTTCGAAGTTATTTTGTGTCCATAGTACTAGAAAGGAAGACCTTTTTCTCCCAGAAAGACATAAACCGTGAAATGGGATTACAGAAGTGAGGAAATGAGGACATAATGACACTTAAATTCTTCTAACAAAAAATGATAAGTAAAATTTTTGTAGCCAGTCTATCGGTTCACATTTGTATAATTTTATATCTGGTTCTTTAAAATTATAAAGAATTTAATGCTGTCGGTTAGCACATCACTTGGCCATATATATATATATATATATATATATATATCACCCATATATATATTATATATAAGTATGTATATATATGCACACATATGTTTGTGTATGTATGTATATATATGCATATATGAGATATATATTTTGAACCATCCATGAGGGTGTCAAGACCATACTGATATCATTTTCATACATAGTGATCAATAAACTTCATAGATAAAGAAATTACAGGAGTAGAAAGTGTTTTTGGCATTTAGTTTCAATACTCTTAAATTCAACTTCGTTTTCATTCTATTGCCTGTTATCTTTGTAATCGCTGGCACTTTTAAAGTATTTTTTGTAACGTTTTACTTAAAAGATATCTACTCTCTTCACATTTAGATAATTCATTGTTAAAATGATATAAAGTATGAACTAGAAAGCTCTTACTCCATTTGATCACTGAATCCAAAGGAAACAAATACCTAGAGACACCACTGTACTTTATGCTAACTTATGCATGGCTTATTTTTCTAAGAGGCTCATATATGCAGAATGTAGGTTAGAACTAATGAAAATTTTTTAAAGCTTCTGGAAAAACATATAGGAAAGCAACATGGGAAAATTTAGGGAGGGGATGATGAGTTACATATGTTCCAAATCCACCTGAGGTTATGGCTACCTTTTAACAATGGTGAAATAATCCTTATAGTCTTCTTTTTTATGAACAGTTCACAATTAATTTTGATATATTTTTGAAGTTGTTATGGTGTTGTGAAAGTCCCTCTTAGAAAGGTTTTTTTTTTTTTTCTTCAGTCTAAGACTTTGGTAATTGAGGGGTAAATTTGAATTATCTCGACAATTAACTTGGCCTGAAGTGGAAGCACTTCCTACCTTGTGGGTTCAATATCATGAAACATTTCATGTTGCCTGGTTATAGCTGAGAAACCATGTATATGATAACATCTGTAACACATTACGTGTGTTAGATACGGTGCTGAAGGAGTATTCTGTGAAATAGCACCACTGCTGGAAACAGTGTCAGCAGCTTGCAGATGCTTTAATCCTCATATCTGTGCCTTCCACACAAAGCAAACAAAAATATTGAAGCCTGTCCAAACTGGCCTTTGTGTGCATGTTTGCCAAACGGCCTATTTTTTGTGTCCTTCACTCCCTGATGTAGACACTACAGACTCATTTCATCATGTTTCTAGTTGCTGTCTAATCTGACTCTCTCATTAAATAAATGAGGGAAAGAGTCAGAGAGCTTAGGGTGTATTTTCATGCACTTAACAGCCCTGGATGAAGCTCACATCTAAATTTCCTCATTTCTGGCTCCCCCCCCCCCAACTTTTACTATGATTCTAAATAAAAGCTAAATCTTTCAGGAGATACGTCAAGTGGATAAGGGTCCACAGGGCTAAGATGCCCCCGAAACAGTCTTTGCTTTCCCTAGAATAAAAGCTTTGTTTCTTCAAACTACAGTTAAGTCCTATTCACCTGCTGCAGACTGGGCTGAACTTGATGTTTTGGTTTTATTCAATTCACAGCTTCATTTCTGATGCTGTAACTCTTCCTAGCTGTAGTTCTTAGTCATTTCTTCATCTGGCCAGGACCAAAGCTGCTAATTCAGGATGTCGAAGTACTTATAATATAGCCAGCAGCATCAGGTGCTGAGTATGTGTCCTGAGTAATTTTCACGTATTAACTCATTAATCATCTCATCTGGGATGATTATTACCACCGTTTTTTTTTTTTTTCAGGTTAGGAAAATGAAACACAGAGAGGAAGTTAAATAAATGGACTGAGCTCACATCACAAGTATGAAGACAAACTTAGATTCACCTGCAGGCAGGCAGGTTTCAGAGGCCACACATATTAGCCACTACCCCAGACTACCGTTCCAAGGGTCATGGATGAATCTTCAATAGTCCCACTGCAGCTAGGAAGTACATTTCTATATTTAATTAGGGATAAATTTAACTAAACTTAGTATTACAGAAAGGAAGGAGAAGTAATTTGTACACAAGTAAAGTCCTTTGTTTTTCTCTCTAGTCAGTTGTCAGTCTTTTTGATCAATATTGGAAAAAATAGCAACAACAAACCCTATTTGAGTGGGCCCCAGCACACAGAAACCCCTAAACAAGTCAGCATGCACACCAGATGGTAAAAAGCACCCTGAGGGGCAGGGTCTGTTCTCCTTGAGTAATCTGGAAAGCCACATCCATATTTGAGGTATTCTAGTTACTTAATAATTCTTTGCTAAATGAACCTACTAATAATTGTGTCTGATATTTACCACAACCCTGATCTACCAGTTGCGTTAATTTTAATATGGACATTCTTTGGCCACAGAATAGAGTTCAGACTGACCTACTTGCTTTTAGATGGTGGTAGCTTGCTGTCCTTGAACTAGCTGGCATCACCTTCTCTATGGGCAAACCCTACCATCTAGCACAGTCCTTTATGGTCTTCTAATCATTCTGTCATCAGACCTTCAGCTTTGATGTAGTTATGTTCAAAACCTTGGTTCACTGATGGTTCACCTATCCTTTCACCTTCTTTCTGTTGTTTGATGGTGAGTGAGGAGGTGGCACATAGGGGCCTCTGGATCGCCTGTATCCAAAAATAGAGAGAGAGAGAGACAGACAGAGTATGAGCAGGGGAGGAGCAGAGAGAGGACACACAGAATCCGAAGCAGGCCCTAGGCTCTGAGCTGCCAGCACAGAGCCCGATGCAGGGCTGGAACTAATGGACCTTGAGATCATGACCTGAGCCGAAGTCAGACACCCAACTGACTGAGCCATCCAGACACCCCAAGAATTTCATATTTTAATGGAGGGAAATAATAGGGCAGAGTTTAAGAATATTTACAAATGTATAGTCCAGCTGGAACTAAAAAAAAAAAATTTAAACCCTGTCTTTTTTGTTTAAACATCAAGACAGATTGTATTGACAACACAGAGGTTTTTTTCCTCCTAGTTTAGGAAATGCTGAGAAAGGTGATAAAAATCAACAAAGGTAAAAATGTATACAAGTTTGCTTTTAAATTAAACGTGATTAAAACATTAAAAAACCCAACATAATAACAGTGTATGGAAAATACTAGCATTTAGCATGCAAAAGGATGGCAGAGCAGAAAGTAGTGTTTACAATAAGAGAAAAGCAAATAACACAGAAAAAGTAAGTAAATGCAGAATACGGTATTTAATCAGTGACAAACATAGGTGAATGACTATAAATGTCACATCTTCCTTATATATTAGAAAATATGAGTGCTGTTTTCTTTTACGTATATCCCTGAGAAAAACCAGAACTGTCAGCGATGTTAAAGGAGATGAGATACTATAAAAACAAAACACAATTATGTTTGCTGAGTACAATAATTACTTTGTACTTTTAATTGTATCGTGGTATTATAGTAAACATGCCACTTTTGTTTAAAAAAAATATTTCGCCATACTAAAGGTGTATTTCAAAAAGGATACTTTGTAACTCCAAACAAATATCAAAGGAATAGCCTTATTTTGTAAAATGTAACTGCTTTTACAAAGGTTGGGTATTGATTGATGCGTGTGTGAATTAAATCATATATTTTTTATTTTATTTTATTTTAATGTTTATTTATTTTTGAGACAGAGAGAAACAGATCATGAGTGAGGGAGAAGCAGAGAGAGGGAGACACAGAATCAGAAACACGTCCCAAGTTGTCAGTGCAGAGCCCAACGTGGGGCTCACACTCACCAACCATGAGATCATGACCTGAGCCGAAGTCGAGTGCTCAACCAACTGAGCCGCTCAGGCGCCCTTGAATTAAATCATATTTTAAATAGTGGAAGTCTTTTAAAGAGCCGCTTATATTCAGAAGTATATTGATACTTTGTAATGCGAATAAATACCTAATAAATTTGACTATACAGATTCTGGATTTTAAAAATTGCCCTTTAAAGTAGAGCTCAAGCATTTATAGTGTTTTTTTCTTTTTGCTAATTCATGCATGTCCTCTATGTTGCATATATTTTAGTTTCTACATATTTATCATTAACAAATAATTTGAATGAAACCATTTAAGGCATTTCATGGAATGGAGCAAACTATATTTATATATTACAATTGTATGAATAACTTATTATTGTATAAAATATTATTAGTTACACAGATATGAGTAAACAACCATATGGCCTTATTTTTTTTTAATGTATAACACCCCTTCTCTGTTCTGAATTGCATAATTTCTTTTATTGAAATATAGTTGACACACAGTGTTCTATTAGTTTTAGGTATACCACGTAGTGATTTGAGAAGTCTATATGTTCTGTTCTCACCACAAGTGTACTGTCATCTGTCACCATACAACACTATTGTAATACCATTGACTATATTCCCTGTGCTGTTGCTTTCATCCCTGTGACTTCCCCATTCCTTAACTGGAAGCCTGGTTTTCCCACTCCCCTCAGCTCATTTTACCCCCTCCCCTCTGGCAACCGTCAGTTCTCTGTATTTATGGGTCTCTTTCTGCTTTTGTTTGTTTGTTCATTTGTTTTATTAGGTTTCATATATAAGTGAAATCATATGGTATTCGTCTTTGGCTTATTTTACTTAACATAATACGCTCTGAGGTCCATCCATGTTGTCACACATGGTAAGATCTCATTCTTTTCTGTGACTAATATTCCATTGCATCCCACATTCTTTATTCGTTTACCTATTGATGGACACTTGGATTGCTTTTGTATCTTCGCTGTTGTAAATAATCCTGTGATAACCATAGGGGAGCATATATCTTTTCTTTTCCAGCTAGAGTTTTCATTCTCTTTGAGTAAACACCCAGTAGTGGAATTACTGGATCATATGGTATTTCTATTTTTTATTTTTTTGAGAAACCCCCATACTGTTTTTCTCTACAGTGGCTACACCAATTTACATTACTACCAGTACTGCAGAAAGATTCCTTTTCTCCACATCCTTGCCAGTGCTTGTTATTTTTTGGTCTTTTTAAAATAAATTTATTTCTTTAGTTCTCTCTACACACAACATGGGGCTTGAACCCATGACCCTGAGATCAAGAGTCGCACACTCTTCTGACTAACCAGCCAGGTACCCCATTTCTTGTCCTTTTGACTCTAGCCATCAGACAGGTATAAGATGATTTCTCATTCTGGTTTTGATTTGCATTTCTCTGATAATTAGTGATGTTATGCATCCTTTTAGATACCTGTTAATCATCTGGATATGTTCTTTGGAAACATGTCTATTCACATTCTCGTCCCAGTTTTTAATTGGATTTTTTTTTTTTTTGGTGTTGAGTGGTATGAGGTCTTTATATATTTTGTATATTAAGCCCTTACCACATAAGTCATTTGTCCATATCTTCTTCCATTCAGTATTTTGTTCAGTATCTTCCATTCGGCCATTTTGTTGGTTTCCTTTGCTGTGCAAAAGGTTTTAATTTGCTGTAGTCCAATAGTTTATCATTATTTTTTTGTTTCCCTTGCCTGAGAAGACAAATCTAGGAAAATGTTCCTAAGGCTGATGTCAAAGGGATAACTGCCTGTGCTTTCTTCGAGGAGTTTTATGGTTGGAGGTCACACATTTAGGCCTTTAATCCATTTTCAGTTGATTTTTGTGTGTGCTGTAAGAAAGTGGTCCACTTCTGTTCTTTTGCATGTAACTGTCCAGTTTCCCCAGCACCATTTATTGCAGAGACCGTCTTTTTGTCATTGTGTATACTTGCCTTCTTTGTAATAGATTAATTGACCATCTAAGTGTGGGTTTATTTCTGGGCTCCCCAATCTGTTCTATTGATCTGTGTGTCTATTTTTGTGCCATTGAATAGTAGAATTTTAATAGTACAAAGCTGTCTTTCTATTTGTTTTGGTAAGTGGACTTTTCATATGCTAGGGATTTTCTTAGCTGCTATATGTGGACAAAGCCAAAGAAATGATTTAAAATGAAAATAAGTCCACCAAATGACTCATTTTTCTCCATGATGTTAAACACTGTGTTTCATCTTTATAATTTTCTGTAAACTGACTCAGGATGCTTTTTCTTTGCTACTCATGCCTGTAACTGGCTGTGCACCTATTCCCCCAGATATGACCATGCCAGCAAGGCCTGTGTGCAACATTAGGCAGTCTGAAAAATCACAGGAGGTTTAATTAAGCCCTTATATATTTCATTCTTGTTAATGCTGATTGACATACTTGATTCTTCACTTCTGCATTCATTGACTTGGACTCTCAATTTTAAATTACAAATTAATGTAAAAATTCTCAAGAGGGGCCATACATTGGAATCTCAAGAAACACATTTGCCTTAATTGCTTTCTGACATACAGGAGACAAAATCCAGGGATGGGGTCGTGTTATGAGGCAGTTGTACTAAGTGTATACTCATGGCTGAAAGTTGGCTCTAGACCTCTGGCTTTTGTCCCCTTTCCTCTTTTCTCTTCCTATGCCCTGACATTTGACCTTTAACTTTAGACGTAGACCTTATGTCCAGTATTTCTGAGTTGAGATGGATAAAACATTTGCTTTCTTGGGCCTTAGTTAAATTATTTAATTACTTTGTTGAGGTTTTACTTTCTACTTTCTCTCTATGGCCCACACCTGTATGTTCTCCAGTCCCTAGTTCTCTATCCTCAAAAAATAAACAAAAAAAACCCTGCACCTTCCCCCCAACCCCCATGCTTTCACTCATCAAGTTCTCTTGCTACGTTTCAAATAAAGTTTTTATTATTTTTTTTTTGAGAGAGGGAGACAGAATGTGAGTGGTGGAGGAACACAGAGAGAGGGAGACACAGAATCTGAAGCAGGCTCCAGGCTCTGAGCTGTCCACACAAAGTCCCACACAGGGCTCAAACTCACAAACCGTGAGATCATGACCTAAGCCAAAACCAAGAGTCAGATGCACTCAACCGACTGAACCACCCAGGTGCCCTGAAATTGCTTTTATTTTTAATGTATTTTTTTGTTTATTATTTTGAGAGAAAGAGCACATGCATGATAGAGGGGCAGAGAGAGAGAGAGAGAGAGAAAGAAAGAGGGAGAGAGAGAGAAAGGAAAGAAAAAAAGAGAGAGAGGAAAGAGAGAAGAGAAGAGAAGAGAAGAGAAGAGAAAGAAGAGAAGAGGAGAGGAGAGGGGAGGGGAGGGGAGGGGGGAGGGGGAGGGGGGAGGGGAGGGGAGAAAAAAAAGAAAAGAATTCCAAGCCGGCTCTAGGCTCCTAGCTGTCAGTACAGAGCCTGACGCGGGGCTCATACTGACTAACCACAAGATCATGACCTGAGCCAAAGTCAGATGCTTAACCAGCTGAGCCACCCAGGCTCCCTGCTACATTTCAGAATATAATAATCCTATTGATGGCCTTTTATCTCAAAACTAGGAAAACAAACAAAAGCCTGATATTTGTACTGACAGTTTATTGTTATTACTTTAACTTTTATTATTTATGATTAAGCAATTCTATAAATATGCCAGAGTCTCACAAACAGTATGTTAAAAATTCTAGCTATCAATCCTTAAAGCTAGTGGGCATGACAATATTGCTAAATAATGCTAGGTATCATTTAAACTTTGAAGAAATTTTAGTTTCAGGTGGAAGTTTTAAGTCAGAATGCTTGGGGCTGGCAAAGGAACTATGCTATTCAGGTGTGACCCTAACACCTTTAAATCCCAAGGCCTGGCTCAGATTATTGAATCATTGTTCCAAAAGCATAAAGGCATTCAGTATTAAAAGCATTAATATTTTATTTTTTGCCTCACAGCTAAAGCGTTTCTCCTACCACTGTGCATCATAAAGTCATGCTGATAAAGGGTGGACAGGTGTAGGCATATTATTCAGTTCACTTATTCCTAGTTAATTACCTTTATGGTTCAAATACCAAGTGATAATAGGAAAGCTTGATAAATAGCTCTCCATTAAAATGCTCGGATTATTATAAAAAATGACTTACTTTCTGCCAGCCAGTTCTCAGCATATTATTCACCCCATAGTATGATGTCTCCAAAGCAAGACATAGATACTTTTCCCTTTTTCAGGGGGATATTTGATAGCCTCAAGATAGTTAGGACATGCCAACAAAATATTTGCCACAACATGCTCTTTAACATGTAATTTGCTTTTAATTTTTTATTTATTTAAGAAAATAAATTTAAGGTTAAATTTCTACATGCCTTTTTTCTTGAAATCTTGGATTATAAAAGCATAATAAACATTCCTGGCCAGGAAAATGTATATTAGTATTGCTAAAAAATGATTTTAGGATGTGGGGGTGCTGCTGTCTTTGTTTGGTAAATATATTTTTTAATGGTCAAAATGGTTTCTGTGTGAGTGCAGTTAGGGTTACTCATAGTCTGTGTAAACCGCTGGAGAACTAGAATGGTGTCCTTGAAGGACACTAATCATTTTCAGAGCATTTTCAAGGACAAACAATGAGGCGTCTTGCAGTAGGCAGAATAGTGCTCCCTGGCCCCTAAATGTGTGCGTCCTAATCCCCAGAGCCTGTCGGTGTGTCAGGTAATGAAGCAGGGAGGAATGAAAGGTGTTACTCAGCTGACCTTAAGGAGAGTGGCCTGTAGTGTCCAGGAGGGCGCAGTGTAATTACAAGGGTCTCTATGTGGAAGGGCGGTGTGGAGGTGTTAGAGCAGGGCCTGTGGCCATTTGAAAAAGGATCTAGGAGGTGCAACACTGCTGGCTCTGAAAACAGAGGAAGGGGACCACAAGCCTAGAAATATGCGTTGCCTCTAAAAGCCGGAAAAAGGAAGGAAACATATTCTCCTATTGAACCTCCAGAAGGAACATAGATCCCCTGAAACCTTTATTTTAGGCCCCTGAGCCCTGTGTTGGGCTTATGACTACAGAACTGTAAGATAGAATGTGTATGTGTGTGTGTGTATGTGTGTGTGCGTGTGTGTGTGTTTCTTTGTTTTTGAGCCAAGTTTGTAATGGCTTGTTCTAGTGGCAACAGAAAACTAATGCAGATGTGTTATTCAAAGATAACATTTTTCTTTTTTGTTAGCTATTATGGTAGAAATATGTCCAAGGAACTGCCATTTTTTAAAGAAAAATTTTTAATGTTTATTTTGAGAGAGAAAGAGCTCAATCAGGGGGATGGGGCAGAGAGAGGAGGGGACAGAGAATCTCAAGCAGGCAGCACACAGCCTGATGTGGGGTTAAATCCCAGGAACAGTGAGATCAGGACCTGAGCCAAAATCTAGAGGTGGATGCTTAACCAACTGAGCCACCTGGGGCCCCAAGGAACTGCATTTTAAGATTATGTGCAGAGGACAACCTCAGTTGTTATATGAGTAGTAGCTAGTGGAATAAGGCCTACCTCTTTGGGAGGAGCTACATAAGCTGTATTCGACAAGTGTTTTTATTTTTTTAATTTCTAAAAAATATTTACTATGAGAGAGAGTGAGAGTACAAGCAAGCAGAGGAGCAGCAGAGAGAGAGGTAGAGAGAGAATCCCAAGCAGGCTCCAGAGTGTCAGCACTGAGCCAAACGCGGGGCTCCATTACACAAACCTGAAATCGTGACCTGAGTCGAAATCGATGTCTAACCAGTTGAGCTCCCTGGGTGTCCCCGTTCTACAAGTGGTTTAAAAAAACATCCAGAGACTTCCACCTCTGGTTTGTATATAAATACTCCAATAATTATTGCCATTTTAACAATATTAGCAAGCTGAATATATTAGACATGCAAAAAATTTAAGCATATAGGAGAGCTTGTATGCAAATAAATAAAAGGGACTAAATCTAGACAGTTACAAGTTCCTCTTAGAAGAGGTACAGGTTTGCCTTCACTCCAGTGGAGCAGTGGTAGAAGACCCCTCCCACAGACTGAATTCAGGAAAAACCAGCTAGGCAGTGAACAAAGTTGAAGGGCAGTGAGTGGGATCCCATGATGGATTAGAATCCTGCCAAGCTCGAGCCACAGTGCATCTGCCCTGACCTACCACACCTTTCCTACACCTTTCACTAAGTGCGCAGGAGTAGCACAACCAGGGAAGGACCAGAGAGAGATCATCCCAAGGTGTGTGGGACCAGCCGGCAGCCATCTGAAGGCTGAGCTTAGAGCTGGTGAAATGAGAGAATTCACTCCAAGGAAGAGCAAATCTTCAGCAGTGATGTGCCACTGACCTCTATAAACTGTGGGCAGGGCAAGGCTGCACATTCCCTAAGGCACTACAGGCCTTTAAGGCAGAGGAGCAGCTGCTGAGGGCAGAGGGGAGAAGGGAGAGATGAGGGAACTCCCCCGTGAGCCACTGCAGCACGTCCCTGGAGCCTGGGCAAGGGCAGGAGGGCTGACAGAGAATGTGAAGTGCAGAGAGGTTCTCATGAGTCTGGTGAGCAAAGAGGAATTTACAAAGAATCCAAAACCAGGCAACAGAGCCACAGAACAGAAGAGCTGTCTCTCCCAGTCGTAGAAGATGGGAGTCAGTCTGAGCATCACACAAAGTTCATTGCCATACCGGTGCTCAGGTCCTAGATGTTGCTAAAGTAAGATGCCCACTCCTTGATGTAAAGTACTGAAAGCCTGTGATGCTTCACATCAAAGAGACACATAATGTCACTTTGTCCCATGACTGGGAATGCTATGCTGATGAGTTAAGTTGGAGTTCTGCACATCTATGTTTGGTAAAGATACCCTTTCTTTGGCAGTTATGCATAATCAGTGGAGTGACACCTTTCAAGGTAGTGAATATGGAAGTCCCCAGAACTTGCAGTCAGTGGTTTCAGCATACATTGATATCTCTGCTTCAACCAAAGATTACTTTGTTTACTGCTAATCGTCACTTTTTTATTGTTTTATTCCATGTGTATTTTTAGCTGTCATTATTGTATAAAGACGAACTTTGTCTTCCTTCACCATTCCGTCTTTTTGAGTACTACTACAGACTTAATCGATTCCCCACCCCCACCTCCACCAAATTGTGTTCCAGCCTTTACTGTCACTAGCCTTCTCAATGCTCATTTGAACAAAATTTGGTCAGCATTGGGCCCATTCAAGTTGATGTATTCCCATTGTTATTGGAGCGAGTCTATGGCAAGAAGCTCTAAGCTTTTAGTTCCTTCCATATCCAGACCTAGAATCAATCTTTTATTCAAGGATCTCTCATCTTTTTAAAGAGTAGTGGTATTGAGAAACAAATATTTGGGTGTTAAATGTTGTGACAGTAATCCGTTTTATTGCCTTTTGGTTCCAGGTGCACACTTCAGCGTATGCTCTATGATAATACACACATTTTCTTTAGGCTCATCTCCTGGGAGATGAGCGTGATGTTAAACTTTCTCAAAAGGGGCACTGCTTGGGTACTCTCCTTTAGCCAAAGAGTACTATACAGGGTTTTGGTATATCTTATAGTCAATGCTATATTCCAGATTATTATTTTTTATTAAACATCCCCCTTTCGGTGATGGGCATGGAGGAGGGCACTTGTCGGGATTAGCACTCGGTGTTATATGGAAACCAACTTGACAATAAACTATTTAAAAAAATAAAAATAAACACCCCCCTTTTTAACCCACACTGTGATTTCTATCTCCTCCTTTGGCCCAGACTGATACTGTGGTGCTCAGTGCTCTGAGGGCCATTATTTCTAGGTTCTTTGAGTGGACAGAGATGGAATTCTTGCATAAGGAACTCACACTGATACCTCTAATTGAGATAGACCCCCACAGGCTTACTTTGCCCTACTTAATAGTTTTATCTCCCTTTTCCCACAGGGAGAAACTTGGGTTATAGTAACATCAATATATCTATCATTTGCACTATCCTAAGATATACACAATGTAGTTTAGAATCACTATACCAGCACCCCTACCAACAACAGACTTACTGTGTAAAATTCAATTATTTCTTTGTAGATTTTTGTTCTGAAAATATATCCACTATTTAGTTATAGTCTTGGATTAAAAAAATGGATTTATTATTTTTTTCTGTGTGGTCCTATAATCAGTCTTATATAGCCTTAGATTCATTTATCTCTGTTTACAATTTTAGGGTTTGCTTAATGCCTTTTGGTCTTTTTGAAATGTGGAATATTCATTAATGCAAAGTGGATTCTGCATTTTAATGACTCTCTAATTCTTTTCTCTATTCCACCATCAGCTATCTCAGAGAGGTGCTACCACTGCATCCCGAATAGCTCCTTTATTCCCCCAAACATTATAAGTTTCTACTTTTTAATATTCCCTCTCAGGAAACAAAATATCCAACTTTGTTCAAAGTTAAACTCTCAGTAAATAAGCTCTACCTGAGAGCCTGAGGTATTCTCTAAATAGCATGTGTTTAAAAAGCCTATTACTTGTGAAGTAATTTTTGTAACATGGGAGGTTTTTCAAATACCTTGGTGCCTTCTGCAGTATTCAGAATTACTGAGATGCTGGGTGATCCTGAGTACACAAATTACTGGCATATTCCAATAAAGTGTTAAAGTGACCTATAAGGGGATTAGGATTCTTGTTGGGGTTATGATCAAAATTGTGTATCTATCTGAAAACCTAGAAATAATGATTTTAAAAATCACGTGGATTAATTGCTACATACTATATAATAAACTGTTGATATGAACTAAGTACTACACACACACACACACACACACACACACACACATTTATATAGTAGAGTTTATCATTTTTTTTAATGTTTTATTTATTTCTAGGAGAGAGAGAGAGAGACAGCATGAGCAGGGGAGGGTCAGAGAGAGAGGGAGTCACAGACTGAAACAGGCTCCAGGCTCTGAGCTGGCAGTCAGCACAGAGCCCGACGCGGGGCTCAAACCCACGAACCGCGAGATCATGACCTAAGCGAAAGTCGGACGCTTAACCGACTAAGCCACCCAGGCGCCCCAGAGTTTATCAGTTTAGTTTGTGTACATAAATATCATAAAACTTTTTAACCCTATAAATACTGTGTATATGTCTAAAAATGAGATTAAATAAAAAGGATGAAAATGCAGACCTTAAAAATGACTACAAATAGAAACAAATAAATGTTATATCAAACTGATAACAGTCAATTAACATTAATTTTCATATAAATGACTCTTAAATGTTTGATGTAAATGTGACATAAAATCTACTAATCCACATTTTTTATAAAAATGATGAAACTGTTTGTTTGGAATGAGCATGTCTACTCACAAATGGACCAATGCATCCATTCATTCTAAAGTAGGACATATATTTGCTGGTTTATCATAGTGCTAATTTGCCGGATCAGTGAGGGATAAATCCAGGATTGTAGAAATATTTATGGTATGTTATAACTTTCCAGAATTGTGTATCATGAAGGGAGTAGAAAAAAATTATTATATATCTGATTAAGCAAAGAAAATACAGTTTACTAGAGGAATAAAAATTGAACAAATTGAATTGGTCACACTCATAAAACTCCCAAAATATTAGGAGAAGCTTGACTTTGAAGTGTTATACAAATAATATACTTTGTTGATTAACTTCTCAAAATTCGGTTCTTTTATTCACTTTTATACCAGATTATCATTTTATAAAATATGATTTCTAATTCTTGGCCAATATTAAAGGTAACTTCTAAAAGTAATTATGTAATATTTGGTACATACTTCCAAATGTATTTGGTCCATAATATGTACTTTATTCATTAAGAAGCATGGTAATAAAATAAGTACCCAAGAACACATCATCCACTTAAGAACTAGAGTATAGCATTATCTTGCTTCTAGTTGGGGACCCTTCTTTATATCTTCATCTTGGTTTTTCAGAGGTAACTTCTTGGCTCAATGCTGAATTTATTATTCTCTTGCCTTTAAAAATATTACCATAATGTAATGTTCATTAATACCTTTGCCTTTCTCCCAATTGAAAAAAAAACCTATAACACTTTAATATCATTAAATTATCTTTTGACTATTTCATAGTGTATTTTAAAATCAGACATTATTATTTGTATGTGTGTGTGAAGTTTCTTGTTGTTCCTTCAGGAATCTCTACCTTTCAGAGATTTCCTTATCTCTAAAGTGCAACGTTTAGTATTTTCTTGAGACTGGGTCTGCTGATAGCAAATTCTAATTTTAGCTTTGTTTTGTTTCTTTTTGCCCCAAACTGTTCTTATTCATAATTAATTTTTATCTGTATGACCACAGGCAAACTGTCCCTGAGCTTTTTTTTTTTTTTTTAATTTTTTAAGTTTGTTTATTTTGAAAGAAAGGGAGAAATAGAGAGTATTGGTGAAGAGAGTGGGAAAGAGAGAGGATCGCAAGCAGGCTCTGCTCCATCAGCACACAGCTTGATATAGGCCTCGAATCCATAAACCACAAGATCATGACCAGAGCTGAAATGAAAAGTCGGATGCTTAACCAACTAAGCCACTCAGGCGTCCCTAATTTACTTTTTTTTAAACTTTTTTTCTGATCCCATCATTTCACTGTCTTCTGAATTCTGCTGTGACTTAACAGTCTGTCTCCCTTTTGAGAATTATCTTACTTTCATTAGATGATTTTTAATTTTTTCTGTTTCACTGTGTGTCTAATAAATGTGTATGTGTGCGTGCACATATATTTCATCCTGATGGAAATTTGTTGGGTTACTTGAATCTGTGGCATGATATCTGTCATCAGTTTTGGTAATTTTTTCAACCATTATCTCTTCAAATATTGCCTCTTCCTCATAATTTCTTCTCCTTCTAACTGATATTAACAGTATATTATAGCTTCTTAGTGTATCATCCATGACTTTTATCCTCTGGTTGGTTGTTTGGGATTTTTGTTTCATTGTGTTTTATTGAGTTATTTTCTGACCTATCATTCACTTAACTAATTCTTTGTAAATTTCATCTGACTTCCAGTTAAGTAATTTTCTCTTAAAGTGTGTTAATCTGCCATCACACACATACATTGAATTCTTGATTTTAATTATTTTTGTGTTCTAGTCATTCTGTTTTGTTTCATATATGCTATATTATGTTTATAATTATGTTTCCTACATATATTTTCAAACCCTTCTTATAATAAAGAGAGTATAGTTATTTTATACCCTGGTAATCTCAGTAGCTCTCAGGTTTGTGTGCTCTCTATGTTCTACTCTCCTGTCTCCTGCTTCTCTCTCCCCACAAGGCCACTAATAACTAGTTTAGGCTTATAGCTATTGCTTTCCAAGAAGCAGATGCCCTGAGGAAAAAAGTTACTTGGAATACTGAGCTTACTTCTCTTGATTCTTGAAACCTCCCCTACATCTTGGTCTGGCAATTTCTTCTTCTTTTATCAACTGTTTGATGCACTAAGGAATTTATTTTTTAAAGTTCATCCAATTCTTTTAATTGTCCTCAGCAGGAAAGTTGGTAATAATTCTCTAGCTCTCTTTTCCAGAAGTAGAAGTCACCAGATGGCCTCATTTCTTTACCTCTTAAGGATAGTTTTGTCATCTTTGTTTGTATCCCTAAATACAGGATGTTTCATTTTTCATATTTTGGGTCCATATAAAAATAGTATTGTATAATGTAATTCTCTGACCTAGTATTTTTACTTGGTGATAATCTGTGCTCTTTATTGATATATTGATTATCTATTTAAAGATACTTTGAAATTCCTGCATGATTAGAAAGAAGCAATAAAGCTTCATAAATAGCAAACTATTTAAAGATTCAGGAGATAAGTTTTTTCTGCAGCATTTATTTTGAGTAACAATAAATCTTTTATAATAGGCAATTGATGGCGTATATGGCACTAGAATATCACATTGTGTATGCTCCACTGTTCCTTAAAAGTAAAGCAAAAATGGGGCACCTGGGTAGCCCAGTTGATTAAGCATCTGACTTCAGCTCAAATATTGATCTTATGGTTTGTGAGTTTGAGTCCCATGTCAGACTCCATGGTGACAGCTCAGAGCCTGGAACCTGCTTCAAATTCTGTGTCTCCCTCTCTCTCTGCCCTCCCCCACTCTTGCTCTCTCTCTCAAAAATAAATAAAAATTAAAAAATAAAGTAAAGCAAAAACATCCTTGACTACAATATGATTAACATTTATTTTAAATGTTATTTTACAGTTATTTTACAGTTTGTAGTTACACTGACTCAGATACAGAAAGGTAAATTTTAAAATACATTTCTTTAGGAATGCCTGGCTGGCTCTGTCCTAGAGCATGCAACTCTTGATCTCAGGGTTGTGAGTTTGAGCCTTAAGTTGGGTGTAGAGATTACTTAAAAAATAAAATCTTTGAAAATGAATACATTTCTTTAATGCAATTCACTTTGCTAATTAGTTCTTACCTGTAATTGGAAAAATTGTAACATTCCCACTAATAATTATCTTTGTGAAACTCTGTGCTTACTTGTGAACCTTGAATTGGACTTCTGTGCATAAAGGCAGCTTTGAGAATGGTGAAAAGCACATCGTTTCTAGAAATTCTAAGGAACCATAAATACTGAGAAGATGGTAGCAAATACATTTCATGGGCCACCTTAAACTGGAGCTGCCCAAGTAAAAAAATTAGAGGAATGATGATGGATACCTGCTCTCAGTCACTGAATTTGCTCTCCCCATACTTACTCACTAGCCCCATAAGAATACTGATTAAAATTTCTATCAAGGAATTACTTTCTTTTGAAATAATTTTGCATAAATTGTCTTCACCTCTAAGTTGTCTTGATTTCGGATTTTACTTTTTCATCATCTCACACTTACATGTAAGGCCCTTTTAGGTTACTGTGGCCCTTCTTGTTTCCCAAGGTCCTATATGAGACAGCAGGAAGCTTATTATGACAACAGGGCTGCACAATCTAAAATCTGTTGGTTTCCATAGAAGCTACAGCTGCTCCTGCATGGCACTGGGACATGGGGCAGTAGCTGCCTTGGATATTCCTGACCTCTGCCGTGATTTCTGATTTAATGGTCACCTGTATGCCAGTCCTTGGTTCTCTTCTATCGACTAGACTTCACAGCACATATGTGCTCAAATGGGGCATACGGAAGCTTTTCTATAAACAAATGACCTTCTCTCCCTGAGTGTACCCTGTTACCATTTCTCCTCTTCCAAATCAACTCAATCTTGACCCTAGAAATGCAATCTGTACCGTCTCAGAGTTCAATTTTGGAAGTAAGTCACATGCTCCCACTGGCTTATGTTCCATCTTTAATCTAGGGGAGATTTCTACTTAACTCTCTCAAGTGCTAGACTTTTAAAGAATGAAAACCTAGTTTTCAGAACTCTTCTAAAAATTGGCTTTGTTAAAGTCTTGTAGATTTCAAGAGATTAACAGTGACACTTTCTCGCAGTCTCCATGTATACCATAGGACTCCCTGAGGAATGGAGCACTCTGGCAACATAAGAAAAGATTCAAACAAAAACACATGAATAGATTTTGAATTATTATCTTTGTACAGGTATCATGATTTAAAGAATGTTTTTTTGTTAAACTCAACTTTCCATTAAGCTCTAAAAGTAAAGATGTAATGATAATGTAATAAAAATAAAAGCATTGATTTACATATATTTTCATCTTTAAATTACTAAGTTGTTTCTTTAGTTTCACAGTTCAGGAGCTGGGAAGTCTGATATTAGGGTCCCAGTATGGCCATGTTCTGATGGGAGCCCTCTTAATGGTTTGAAGATGGTCATCTTCTTGCTAAGTTCTCATATGGTAGGAGAGAGAGAGAGGCAAGCTTTCTCCTATCTAATCTTAAAAGGAAACTGCTCTCATTTTGAGGGCTCCACCTTCATGACCTACTTACCACTCAAAGATCCCATTTCCAAATACCATCACCCTGGGGATGAGACTTTCACCACAGAATGTAGGGATGATACAACCATTTAGTCCATAGTATTCACGTAGATTAGTTTTAAAGACACAATATATCAATTACTTAATTTTGAAGGCAAAACCTGTACACTATTTGGATTTACTTTTATATTGGTAATTACTTCCTCCACTATATTGAATTAGTCAAAGGAAAACCTGTTCCATTTCAGTTAGAGTTCGTCATTTCTTGTTCTGATTTTACGTTAGCATTTACTCATCTTGGCTATATATCATTTTTTAAAGCCACCAAGTAGCATACAGGTAACCCTGTGTAGGACACAGAGCATGGAAAATTATTTAATCCTTGTTCCTCCATTGTATCATTTGCAAACTGTGAAATTAACAGCATACTTAATCCAGAATTCTTATGAAAATTAAATGAGATAATGTAAATATCAAGGACATAGCATAGCAGGTATTTGATATGTTAATGATTCCCTAGTTTTAAATTTTCTTTTTTTTTTTGGGACCTCATCAAGATTAAAAGCTTCTGCACAGCCAAGGAAACAACCCAGAAAATTAATAGGCAACCAACGGAATGGGAAAAGATAGTTGCAAATGACATATCAGATAAAGGGTTAATATCCAGAATCTATAAGGAACTCACCAAACTACACGCCCGAAAAACAAACAACCCAGTGAAGAAATGGGCAGAAGACAGGAACAGACACTTCTCCAAAGAGGACATCCAGATGGCCAACAGACACATGAAACGATGCTCAGCATCCCTCCTCATCAGGGAAATACAAATCAAAACCACACTGAGATACCACCTCACGCCAGTCAGAGTGGCTAAAATGAGCACATCAGAGAACTCTAGATGCTGGCGAGGATGTGGAGAAACGGGCACCCTCCTACACTGTTGGTGGGAATGTAAACGGGTGCAGCCCCTCTGGAAAACAGTGTGGAGGTGCCTCAGGAAACTAACACTAGAACTCCCCTATGACCCAGCAATAGCACTGCTAGGAATTGACCCAAGGGATACAGAAATGCTGAGGCATAGGAGCACATGTACCCCAGTGTTCATAGCAGCACTCTCCACAATAGCTAAAACATGGAAAGAGCCTAAGTGTCCATCAACAGATGAATGGATCCAGAAGATGTGGTTTATCTATACCATGGAATACTCCATGGCAATGAGAAACAATGAAATCTGGCCATGTGTAGCAACCTGGATGGACCTTGAGGGTGTTATGCTGAGCGAAATAAGTCAGGCAGAGAAGGACAAATATCATATGTTTGCACGTATAGGAGGATTAGGAGGAACTTGACGGAGGAACAAGGGGAGAAGAAGGGCGGAAATGGTGGGGGAAAGGGAGAGAGGCAAACCATGAGAGACTCTTGAAAGCTGACAAAAACTGAGGACTGATGGATGTGGTGGGGGAGGGGCATGGAGGAGGACACTTGTGGGGATGAGCACTGAGTGTTATGTGGAAACTAATTTGACAATAAACTATTTGTAAAAATAAATAAATAAATAAAAAAGACAAAAAAATTTTTCTTTTTTTAATTAAAAAATGTTAATTTATTTTTGAGAAAGAGAGGGAGGGAGGGAGAGAGAGAGAGACAGAGAGAGAGAGAGAGAACATAAGTGATGAAGGGGCAGAGAGAAAGGGAGACACAGAATCCAAAGCAGTCTCCAGGCTCCCAGCTCTGAGCACAGAGTCCAGCGTTGGCCTCAATCTCATAAACAGTGAGATCATGACCTGAGCTGAAGTCAGATGTTTAACCAACTGAGCCACCCAGGCACCCCTCTAGTTTTAAATTTTCTAATCAGTACTTTTTTTTTCTTTACTAAATTTGTTGATGAGATTTAATAGTTTTTTGGTGCAGTCTTTAGAATTTTCTGTATATAAAATCATGTCATCTGCAAATAGAGCTAATTTTACTTCCTCCTTTGCAATTCTGATGACTTTCTTTTTCTTAACTGAATGCTCTGGCTAGATTCCCAGTACTGTGTTGAATATGAGTAGTGAGGGTGTACGCCATTGTCTTGTTCCTGACCTTAGAGGAACAGCTTTCAACCTTTCATCATTGAGTGTGATGTTAGCTGTGAGTTTCTCATATACAGCCTTTATTATGTTGATGGTATGTTCCTTTTATACCTAATTTGTTATGAGTTTTTTTATCATGAACTAATGTTGAATTTTGTCAAATGCTTTTTCTGCATCTCTTGAGATAATCATGTTTTTTAAAATTCTATTAATGTGATATATTACATTTATTGATTTGTATGTATTGAACTATCCTTGCATCCCAAGGATAAATCCCAGTTGCTTGTGGTTAATGATCCTTTTAATGTGCTGTTGAATTCATTCTACTTGTATTTTATTGAGAATTTTTGTGTCTATGTTCCTCAGGGATCTTGGCCTGTAGTTTGCTTTTCTTGTGGTGTCCTTTTCTAGCTTTGTATCAAGGTAATGCTGGCCACATAAAATGAGTTTGGGAGTGTTACCTACTCTTCAGTTTTTTGGAAGAGTTTGAGAAAGACTGGCATTAATTCTTCTTTAAATGTTTGGTAAAATTCACCACTGAAGCTGTTGTGGTCCTGGGCTTTTCTTTGTAGGGAGATTTATTTTATTTATTTATTTCATTTTTAATTTTTTTCATTTTATTTTTTATGTATAGCGAGAGCATGAGCAGAGGAGAGGGCAGAGGGGGAGAGAGAGAATCTTAGGCTCCATGCTCAGCACAGAGCCCAATGTGAGGCTCAGTCCGACGCCCCTGGAATCATAACCTGAGATGAAATCAAGAGTCATATGCTCAACTGAGTGAGCCAAAAAGGCGTCCCCATGCTTTTTAAAAATAATTTGGTGGAGGGGAGATATTTGATTACTGATTCAGCCTTTTTACTAGTAATTGGTCTGTTCAGATTGTCTTTTGCTTTCTGTTTTGGCAGGCTTACATTTCTGAGAATTTTTCATTTTCTTTTAGCTGTCTAGTTTGTTGGTATATAGTTGTTCCATTCATTTTTTTTTTCTAGCTTGCCTAAGGAAGATTGCAATTCTGATTCATCTTTTTCTCATTTACTCTAGGATTTTCTCTTCTTATTCTTAGAAGGAAGATTATAAAGCTCCCTTCTTATTTGACTCTGAATCCTCATATAATAGGTTTCAGGTTTAATAATTGTTTACCTATTATTACCTATATATAGACAATTAATAATTGTCTATAAATGGCTTTCTTAAAACACAATTTCAAATAAAAATGACTTTACTCTTACCAATAATGGATGACCAGCTTCTAATATTTCTAGGTGGTTTAAATACTAAAAAATAAAAGTTGAAGAATTTTTTTAAGGAGAGATATAAGAATTACCTAAGGAAAAGCCATATATATCCAAAGTCACAGGACCCATGTTTCTAAATACATAAAATATTTAAACTAGTCATTCAGGTATCCACTCTGATGTGGTAAGAAATATTACCCAACATTCATGGTTTTCCTGAAAATTGGAAAAATGTGTAATATTTCTATACATTTATAGGCAAATGTGCCCTTACTTACCTAATATGGACAGTTTCTATTAGGTAACTCAGGGAGTGGTATCTAAGCTAAATAAGTCACAATCATATATACAGCTGGAGTGAGCATGGATGTCCAAATGCCTACTGTGCACCATAAGTAGAGAAATATAAAATAACCACTAACTCCTACGTATCTGCATAACCTTTCCAGTTCATCTGAAATCATTCCAACTTAACACTCTTCTCCAATTTAAGTAATTTTCTATTAAAGAAGTGTTTTAAAATTGTAATATCTAATTCAGAGGGATAATACATTATGACATTCTCTGCCATTAGCCTACTTTTTATGATTGGTTTTGGACTGATTCCCAGGCCTACCTCCCTCAGCATCTCATACAGTGAAACTGCAACTTGCCTAAGGAATCTGTATATTGTAACAAGCATCCCTATTGAATCTGTTGTGGTTGGTCTTGAAAAGCATTATCAGAGATGCTGCCTGGAAATCAAGGCTGCTGCACAGAATTAATAAGCAGCTGGGGGAAACTTCACATTGCAAAGTGATGACAAGTTAGTCAGCATAATCACTGAGAGAACATAGTTTTGTAGTTGGGGCCAAAACTGGCATCGGATGCCATCTGGGTTGGCTCTATGGGGCCATCGCTCAACATGTCCGAATTCTATGAGAATAGATAAAAAGTTTAAAAACAGTCACTATAAGGAGTAACATATTAAGGCAAATTCCAAAAATATGATTTAATTAACAATTTTACACCCATATTTAAATTTTTCTTTGCATCATTCATTCATTTTAATCATTAGTGTAACTATAAAGAAATTGCCGTAGAAATTTTGTGAAGTTGAAAAATCTCTTCTCTAAACCTAAATTTGGCACCCTCTCTGTAGCATTCAGTTCTTCTTCAAAACTGTTACTTATGGGGCACCTGGGTGGCCCAGTCAGTTAAGCATTTGACTCTTGGCTTTGGCGCAGGTCATGATCTCATGGTTCGTGAGTTCAAGACCCACATTGGGCTCCACACTGATAGTGTGGAGCCTGCTTGGGATTTTCTCTCTCCCTCTCTCTCTGCCTCATCCCTGCTCGTGCTCCCTGTCTCTCAAAATAAATTTTAAAAACCTTTAAAAAAAAAAAAAACAACTCTTACTTATGAAGACCAGTTTAGGATCTGTTTTGAATCCTTGGTTGTTAAAGGTCTAAGAGAGCAGAGATTGAGTCTGATGTTTTCATCACTACATCATTGGAACCTATCTTGGAAGAACCCTATCCTAAATGCAAAAAAAAAAAAAAAAAAATTACATGCTGGCATAAATTGGTAGGACATTATGAAATGCATGTGTCTCTAAGTGAAATAAAAACATTCCATTGTAATTTTGAGGCTGCAATTGGCAATCATCATTTATGATCTTTTATTTTAGCTTTTAACACTTAGGTGGGAAGACCTTAGCTAATAAAGAATAATTTCCCACTTTTTAATGGTCCTAGCAACTAGAGCATATTTGCCCTTAATGGGGCTAATGTATCTTTTCAGATAGTCGTTTGATAAGAATAGCTTATACCATTATATTTTGCTTTAGATATTATTAAAATAATAAAATTTTACATGCAGTTTTAATACTTATGATTAAAATGGAAATTAGGCACCTCCGTATACTCCATTTAGACTGGAATGTGTGGTACATTATTTATGGCACAAATAGTTTTGAGGATACAAAGCCTTATTTTAGCAACTCCTTACAGACCTACTATTTAAAACATGCCCCAGGTAGCTGTAAGATTTATGCCACCTTTTACAGCCCCTTTCTACCTATTTTTCAAACTATCTACAAATATTAAAACTTATATCACTGTGATATGATATATCTGAGACTAAAAACTGTAATTTTATAGACAATTTGTCTTTGTGTTCATATATTTATAAATGAAAGACAACTATAAAATACATTCAAAACTGGCCTCCACAGGCAGGAAATCATTACAAAGAACTGTTGTTCAGTAAGGTTTCCCAGTGTTTCTTAATTCAATTTCAGTTTGAACCTTTTTGAAGCTAAACAACCGACATTGTTAATCAGGTGTTTGTTACAGTTGGATTTTAATAGCTTTTACTTTGTTTTCTGTGTGGGATAAAAACGGAAGCTATGCATTTGTAAAAGGAAACTTAATGTTCACTGCTCATGGGTTTAAAGCAGGGGTGGGCAAAAGTATAATGGAAAAGTCCAGATAGTAGATATTTTCAACTCTGTGGACTGCATACAATCTGTTGAAACTGCTCAACTCTACCATTGTAGCTTGAAACCAGCCATCAACGGAACATAAACAAATGGGCCTGATTATACATTTTATTCACAAAAACAGGCAGAGCAGGGACTCCTGACTTGAGACACAGAATGTTAAGCCTATGAGAATAAAATGGTTCTATTTTTCATAGAGAAACTGTGTCCTGAGCCAGGAGTGTGAATTCCACATCACAGAGCTCTTATGACATCATCATGGACCCCTTAATTCATACAAACTCTGTTAAGTGAAAGAAGAAATATCACTTATCTTTCATCTTCTGTTCCTTCGCCCTTTGAGCATGGGGCCTATGTATCACCAAGATAGTTCTATGTTTGTTATTAGATAAAATGAAGATTAACAAATCATCAAAGGCAGTCATTTCCACAGTGAATAGCTGTTAGTCTAAAATAATAAAAGTAAAAGGCACTATAAAGGCATAGTATAGTTATCAGAGGAAATGATGCATTATAATTGTCAAGAAGGCCCATGTATAGACAGTGGTAGAGGACTTTTCCTCTCTTTTCAGTGGGAGAGATTGAGGACAAAAATAAATTCAGGATTAACTTTATGAAAGGATTGGCACCAAGTCTAGCTATGTGTTTCATAAGATGAAACTTGTCTAAGTAAAGACCATTGTTTGTCTTGTTCTGTTCCCGAGGGAGATAACAAAATGCAGTTTTGTGATCTGGTCCACCTCATAAGTATGATGTATACATCCTGTGCTAGAAAACATTTTTAAAAATATTGTGTCAGAGAATATTGTTTCTCACCAATATCCGTGTTATTTCTCTTCTTTTAAGACACATACATTTCTTTGCCCCTTGGCAGTTATGTGGGGCCATATGGTTGTGTTCTGGCCAATGAAACACAGACAGAAGTGATATATGTTACTTCTAAGACTGGTTTTTAAAAGTTCTGCAGTAATTTCTATGCTTTGTTTCTCAGTTTATGTACTGGCCATGTACAGAGAATACAATAAAGCTCTCTAAGGCCTGAATGATTGGAACATGTAATTATGAGATTAAACAAAGAGACTTCTGGCTTGAAGTAGGTTTAAGAGTTAAGATTCTAATGTCTTAAGAGAATTAGATGAATGAAGGAGGAATAAAAGTTCCAGCATATGAGTTTTCTGGTTCTAATTTACTATAACACATTACTTTTATCTCTAAAAATTAGAGCGTATATAGACAGTAACGTATTCACATACATATATTTATTCACATATACATTTCTTAAAGTTCTCTTTAAAACAAGTTTCAAGTTGTAGCTCGGAAAACAGATATCAATTTCTACTAATTATCCTTTCACATAGAATGTTTACATCTAAACCTTTCAGTCTCACCCAAACAATCTTGTTTGTAGTAAATGTGGCCTTTTGTCAGTCTTTCCTCTTGTTAAGTGCCAATGTACATGACACTGTGAGGTATACTTGCTGCCTTTTAATCGTTGATATTGGAAATGCAGACACAAATAATTTGCCTTATGGCATTTTATAGAATAATGTTTATCCTTCACATTCTACAGCAGTTACTGAAAAAATAAAATGGATCTAAATAAGATTAATTCATCAATCTTAAATTAAAAAAACAAGTAATACAGCCACATTTTGAAAACTGATTTAAAATTTGTGATAATTGAGTGTATCTGTTTTATGTATTTTGCCATAATATAAAGAAGAAAAAGAAAAGAATTCAGTAGTAAGTTGTAGATTATTTTTTATGATATAGATTCCTTTTTTATATTTTTATTATTATTTTTTCAAATTTATTTATTTGAAAGAGAGAACAAGCAAGCAAACATGCATGCATGCACAGGCAACCAAAGGAGGAACAGAGAGAGATAGAGAAAGAGAGAGAGAATCCCAAGCAGGCTCTGCACTGTCAGTGCAGATCTGATGAACCATGAGATCATAACCTGAGCTGAAATCAAGAGTTGGACTGTTAACTGACTGAGCCACCCAGGCGACCCCCTAATTTATTTACATATATATTTTTTCTTTTTTTTTAATATTTATTTATCTTTGATAGAGTGCAAGTGAGGAAGGGGCAGAGAGAGGGAGACAGAGGATCCAAAGTGGGCTCTGCACTGATAGGTTGACAGCAGCGAGCCAGATATGGGGCTTGAAGCCATGAACTGCGAGATCATGACCTGAGCTGAAGTCAGATGCTCAATCAACTGAGCCACTCAGGTGCCCCTATATTTTTAAACTCTAATAAAGGCATGCTTTTTTTATATGCCTTAAAAATCACTTAGTATTGATCCTATATATTATGCTTAATCACTAATTTCAAAAATAAATTTCAATAAAAGACACAAATTACATTGAAGTTCAGGAAAAAATGGCAAGCTCTTATTTTAGCACTACTGGGTATTCAACTGTAATTGTCATTTTTCTTAGGGTATGCAGAAGTACTAAGAAGTTTCAGGGAGGAAGCCTGCTGAATAACCAAGATGATATCGCATAGGTTTTGGGAGTTTAATGCAATTCAATGAAACTGCTGATTGAAGAGATTTCTCATATTATTAGTAAATGAATTTAGAGTTTCGAGAGACAAGTTGCAAAAATGGCAAACATTCGTAACCATTGGATGCTTACAGTGCACTACATTGTACCTGCATCATGTAAACAGTAAATCACCACCTGTTTAGCATATCAGAACAATAAGAATTACAGGATTACAGAAAATCATGAAAAAGATTAAAAGAAAAATTACTAAGCATAGTAGTGTCAAGTCAGAAAAGTAGATATGGATCACTGAAATGTAACATAAAGTTATGACATTTAAACCTATTTTCTATCCTAGACATGAAAGGACTTGGCACTGAATGAGAATTTTAAGCTAATCATAAATTACTGTGACTGTCACAAGAAATCATTGGGTTGAATCAACCTGTGATTTTTTTCTTAGATGCTATTATATTACCATTATTATTTCCACTCTTGAATCTTATTAGCAGTTATCATTTATACATAGATGTATGTGAGTGATGGCCTAAGTCTTTTTCTTTTCTTTCATTCTGTTTTTTTGTTTTGTTTTGTTTTTTGGTTAGCAATTTCAGTAACAGTTTCTTTCAGATTTCTTGTAGATGCTGACTTCCCATGTTACATTTACAATACTGCTTAGCTTGTGTTCAGGTGTTCTGGCCTTTCCTGTTCCATAATGTGCTTTACTTTGCCTAATATTTGGTATCATAGGCCCATTCTTTTTTTTTTTTTTTTAATTTTTATTTATTTCTAGGAGAGAGAGAGAGAGACAGAGTGAGCAGGGGAGGGTCAGAGAGATAGGGAGACACAGACTCTNGAGTCATTTTTTTAAAGGTTTATTTATTTAAGTAATCTCTATACCACACGTAGGAGTCAAACTCATGACCCTGAGACCAAGAGTTGCATGGTCTTCCAACTGAGCCAGCCAGGCACCCCATCCCTGAGTCATTCTGAGGTCACAACTTCTAAGGGATTTTTTTTTTAATATTTTATTTATTTTTGAGAGAGAGATAGAGACAGCATGAGCAGGGGAGGGTCATAGAGAGAGGGAGACACAGAATCCGAAGCAGACTCCAGGCCCTGAGCTGGCAGTCAGCACAGACCCCGACGCGGGGCTCGAACCCACGAACTGCGAGATCATGACCTAAGCGAAAGTCGGACGCTTAACCGACTAAGCCACCCAGGCGCCCCCATAGGCCCATTCTTATTTTATTCAGTCATCAACTGATTTATTTGATCACTACACAAAGGGATGGTCTAACTCTTGATGAATGGAGGGGCTGATTATATAAATGGAGACTTCTGGGGTGGAAGAAAAGTCAAACTAGACATGCCAGTAAGTAAGCACAGGGCAACATTATGGTTGACATCTGGACAGTCAGCCTAAGGACAACACACTAGAAAATTTAATCATCTATTCTCTTGGATGATACCTAAATATTATATCAGTGATAGTAACAATAGCAGTAGGTACTATTTCTTGACCTCTGGCTATATGTTTGGTACCTGCTAAGTTCATTTTATATGTTGTCTCTTAGGAAGGTCAGTCTTCTTGGCCCATATTGTGGAAAAATGAAACTAAAACTCAGCAAAGAGAATATCCATGGTGACCCATCCATTTAGTTATGGAAACAACTCACTTGTAAACCCAGGTTAGTAAGATTTCAGGTTTCCTGCCTTTTTATGACTAAGGTTGTCATCTCATAGAAGTACTTGATTACTAGATAGGCTATCCAGAAAATATCCCCCCCCCAAATAAGTAATTATCAGAATTTGGATACAGGGTTCATCTCAGGAGCACTTGTCAGTAATGAGGCTCAGAGTAGGACAAATAGTAAGAATACCTTTGTGCTGAGTCCCATATTGGTGGACAAAACTAGAGGCATTCAGATATTTCTTTTGCTTATTTTATTTATTGATTTTTTTAATGTTTATTTATTTTTGAGAGGGGAGCAGGGAGGGGCAGAGAGAGAGGAAGACACAGAATCCAATGCAGGTTCCAAGCTCTGAGCTGTTCAACACAGAGCCTGACACGGGGTTCAAACTCATAAACCATGAGATCGTGACCTGAGCTGAAGTCAGACGCTTAACTGACTGAGCCACCCAGGCGCCCCTCTGTTGTTTATTTTTAACATAGGTAATATGATTTGAAGCACACCCATACTGGTTATTCTATTTTATTCCTTAAATCCATTTTCCCCCATTTTCTGGTCTTTTGTAAGTCCTCGGAGGCTTACCTCCACAGAGTTTATTAGCCAGCTTACCTCGTGGATTCTGGTCAGAATGGATCAACAGGAAACACCAGCAGGAGGCTGAAGTGTGGGAGAGAGGCAAGGGTAGGTGTTCCTGCCCACCTGGGTCCTGGCGGTGACTGCCTGCCTTTACATCTACAGTTCTGCAAGGCAGCACCTCTTTCCTGCCAGTGGCTCCAGCTCAAGCAGGATTGTAGCTACCAGTGTTGGGGTGCGTCTCCTCAAGCCTGCTGTTTCTAATCACTTGGGTCTTGCCATCCATATTGGATGCTTTACTCTTGCCACATCTCTGCATTTTATTCCTTTGTTGAATTATTTTCAGTTCATTCCTTCCCGGTATGTCATCTACTTTCTGCTTGAAACTTCAATACAAAAGGGACCGTATTCCACAGGGTACACATACTGCCTTAACATAATTTTTAAGCTTCTTTTAAAAAGCTTTATGGGGGCACCTGGGTGGCTCAGTCAGTTAAGCGTCCGACTTCAGCTCAGGTCATGATCTCACTGTTCCCGAGTTTGAGTGCGGCGCCAGGCTCTGACAGCTCAAAGCCTGCAGCCTGTTTCAGATTCTGTGTCTCCCTCTCTGTTTCTGCCCCTACCCTGTTCGTGTTCTGTCTGTCTCGAAAATGAATAAACATTAACAAAAATAAAAAGCTTCATTGAGGTATAATTGATATACAAACAACTGCACACATTTAATGTGTATAATTTGGTGTTTGATGAGCTTGGATATACACACCCTCTCATGATATCATCACCACCATTAAGGTTATAGATACATCTAACACTTCCCAGGGCTTCCTTGTGTCCCTTTGTTTGTGGTTGTTTTTCATTTTATTTTGTGTGTTTATGGTAAGAACACTCGATATCTACCCCCTTAACAAATTCACAATCCCATATGGCTGACTCTAGGCACTATGTTGTATAGTGAATCTGTGGGACATAGTCACCTAGTATAACAGAAAGTTCATGCCCACTGAACAATAACTCCCTGTGGTGATTTTTAATAATCCTCTTTTACTCTGAAAAGTCTCTTGGGTTGGAGGATAATTTATATGGTCATCCTGTTGATACACCATATAAGTGTTAATTTTATGTCTTATTTTTTTAATCCAAAAACAGTGGAGGAATTGGGAATTGAATTCACGAGGCAGGATGGCAAAACAGACAATGCTACAGAGTCAGAAAGAGGAGGAATTTATTCCCAACTGTTACTCATGAGCTCTGTAAACTTGGATCAGTTAGTCAATTTCTCTTGAAATTATGATATTATCTGTAAAAGAAGAGTAATAAAACCTACAGCAAAGGATTATTTTAAACATGAGAAAATATGTAAAGTGCCCTGAAAATAGTAGGTGCTTAGTAATAATATTTTATCAAAATGATTATTACTGACATACAGGTATTTATCTTTGAACTCTTATAACAAGTTTTGATACAGAGCAGGTATTAGAAATGTGTAATGGAATTATTTAATGGATGATTTTCAAATGTGAATCAATTATAAACCAAAACTGATTCTTAGCTATCCTTAGTTTTGAAATAATTTTTCGTAATGATCCTCTTTAACAATGTAATTTACCTTGTATGTAACTGAGTTAGTAAAAAGTATACAATTATTACTTCCAATTTCAATTATCAGTGTAGCCTGTTAGCTTGCTTAGTCTTACGATGGGCAGTCAGATCTTCCCTCCTGTGTAGCCCACTGGTTGATCTCTTCCAAGCAGTAAGTAAAGGGGACTGGATATAAATCTCAGTGTACCTGCTTTCAGGCTCTTTGCTATAGGATGAAGCAGAGTGCAGAGGGCTTCTTCTTACTCTTAGACCAAAATACTGAGGAACTGAGGTGGAATGGTACTTGGATATGACAGTTAATAACTGTACGTGTGGGCTCACAAAAATTCAGACTGGCCTTGGCATGGCCTGATGTAATAGGGCTTACGGATACTTGACTCTTCTACTGCTGCTACTTTATGGTTTTTCTGGAGGATCTCTACATCCCATTATAAATACTCTGTGAACCACAGGGCCATGTTATGGCTAGGGTAGTACCTTGACAACTTCTGCTTTTAATCAAAGTTTTATCTTCAACTACCTCAAGAAACATGAATGAAATTATTTATGTCCAAGATAATGTATGCAAACTATGTCTAATACATGATACATAGGTAAAATTTCTTTGTTGCATAAGCCTGAATTCGCTTTCTCTCTTTCCTACTCTGAACAGGATAGCTACTGTAAGGGCTATAGTATGGTCTAATACAATGTTGTTCTACCCTATCACACACAACTAGTAGAGAAGAAAGCAATGCTGTTAACTCTGTCATGCATTCGTATATCAACATTTACTTCCATTGGACTCACAGGCATTAGGCATCTCACCGGAGACATAAAGATGAATAAACCGTGGTCTACTGTTTTCAAGAAGTTCACCCTCTCGTAATTTTCCTCTGCTTCCTTACCCACTGTACTCATTTATTTTGTGTAGAGTCCCCTTGGACTTTGTCCAGATAATAGTTTTAATTTTTATAACTATGAACACACAAATGAATCTTCACCATTGTTATAAAGTATACTACCCATATTATATTATTTACACATATATGAATGACTTGGGAAGGGGTCTTGCTAAATATTTAACATTAAAATGTCCCTGTCAGAAAGGAATCTGGTAGATTAAGGTGAGTTATAAGCCTTGGTTTATAACTGGCAGAAATGATTCCTTAAGGATCACAAACCTAAGTGTAAAGTGCAAAACTATAAAACTCCTAGAAGATAACAAGGAGAAAAATCTAGATTACCTTGGATACAGTGGTGACTTCCTAGATATGACACCAAAGGCATGATCCATGAAAGAAAAAAATGATAAGCTGGACTTCATTAAAATGTAAAACTTCTCCTTTAAGAAAAACAGTGTCAAGTGAGTGAGAAGACAAGCCACAGAATGGGAGAAAATATTTGCAAACCACATAATGGACTGTACCAAAATATATAAAGAACCCTTATTTGCACGAGGAATTCTCCCCAGGAGATCTGGAACATGCATCCATATAGAGACTAGGGTAAACAAAAGTTTGGGGTTTGAAGTAGGAGTTCTTATTTTCTTTCTTTATTCTTTACCAATTATAATTTGTACACAGATTTCTTTTTAAGAAAGCATAGCCTCAAATGCCTAATTACCTTCTACAGTAGTTAGTCACTGGCTCATCTGTAATCACTAGATACATTGAAGGCTGAGTATTGCCACTAGAGAGTTGATGGCTATAAAGTTTGAAAGACAGGACAAAAGCAGGTAACTAAGCTTTTTGTAAAAAGAAGGAGTAATTATGTAGTTCCCATTAAGTTTCCTTTTGAAATTCTAGAAATAACCTTTTCAGAGAATATAGGTTAAGAATTTTTATTTCAAATATACTGGGCTCTGAACACTTAATTTCAAAGTTAGACAAATGCAGTATAAACCATTAAAAAGTCTGTGTTTCATACTGCCTGGGGAAAAAAGTGTTAGACTGAAGAGAAACTATGAAGTTGGTTGAGTTTGCCTTTGGTGTGACACCGTCTTTCTGAGCTTACCCCCAACTTCATCTTTTGCTCTTTTGTCCCTTACAGTCCTTCCCCCCACAGTGCTTTCAAGCTTTACTGAGTTGTTCCCATTAAGGAAAGAATGGTATGATAAATGGATTCATGCTAAGAGACTAAAGCTCCTTGTTCATCAGAGTGTGTTCCACAGAACAGAGAAATTGAAATCACCGCGTTTACGAAGGATCTGCGTGTTCATAGAGTCGCCATGTGTTTTGTATACATTTCAGTAAGATAACCAGGAGATCTATATGCATGTTCAACCTTGAGAACACTGGTAGGAACTTGGCTGTTTTCCAGAGCAGTGTTCTTAAAGTGTGATCCCAGGGCAAGCAGCATCAGCATAGAAAGTACTAGAAATGTAAATTCTCAGGGCTCAGTCCAGACCTTCTGTCTGCATCAGGAACTCTGGCAGGTGAGGCCCAGTCACCAGTGTTTTAAGAAGCCCTTCAGGGGATTCTGATGCTTAAAAAAAATGTAAAGATCACTGTTGGCATGGTTTAAATGTAAAGTACATGGATACATGTAAATAATTGCTCATTTCAGAATTGTTGAGCCCAGTGTGACATGAAACATGGAGAGGGCTGGGAGTTTTATTTCGTAGAACCTCCTGTCCTTCCTCTAACTTGCATAATCCTGAAATTCAAGACTTTTCCAAAAATGCCCTATGTATGCTTTCTAGATTAGGCTATTAACTTGGTTCATACCTTCTGAGAGTAAAGCCCTTGATACCAGTTGGTTTAATTCAAGAATCCTGCTCCATTACTTGAGCTATTCCAACCTGTGAAATTTTGCACTACCAGGACATCAGGCTGTATAGCCATTTTAATTAGTTGCTGATAGTATGGAGATCACTTGCTGGAGTTACTAAAACCTCTACAGAATTGAACTGTGTATCTTTTTTTCTTTTTCTCCCCCAACTCATTGCCCAGATGCCCCTTGTTTAAATTTCTTAACACTGCTTTTCAATCTAATTTGATGCCTGTGTTCCTGTGTGTGTGTGTGTGTGTGTGTGTGTGTGTGTCAATTAATGTTGCATATCACAGCCTGTTACTAGCAAATATTACTGCAAGGAGGCATCCTTCACTGGTTTTAATGTGCTTTTCAACTGAAGAAGGAGTGGTGATTAATGCAGCTTAAACTCCAAAGTAAACAGGAAGTATATGAAAGTATAAATGATTGCCTTTAGCAATGATCCCACTGTAGAGGAGGGCACTTTCCTACAGTGAAAGTAGTTACAGTGCTTTTATTATTTTAAGATAGCCTCTAGTGTTCTTCCAGGACTAGACAATGGATTAATAGAATGGCTAGGCAAAAATATTCTGTACTATTCAAATAACTTGTCTCATGTTATTTAAAGCCTTTTCCTGGTGTTCAACAAAGGAAATTTGCTCTTTGCTGAAATATCTTTCCCCCTTTTCAGTGTATGGCTCTTAGTTCATTTCACCATTATGGCATTGAATGAATTGCTTTTACTTTCAATAATGTTTATTTTGTTACAAACTATGAAATATTTGTTCTACCTTACACGGAGGTGTAAAGAAGTTAGTCTTCACGCCCAAGATAATTGAAGTGATCACTCCTTTGGCACATTCGTGTAAGTGTCAAGCATATTTGGTCTCACTATCCCACAACAATAGTCTATTAGTTGTGACATATTTGATGTCTTTAACAGGGGAGTGCATTAGTGTAAGTGCTACAGACTTACAGCTTTATATGTGCCCTGAGGAGCACATGGGAGACTTTCCCATAAATTGTTCAAACTAAGTGAGAATCATAGATAACAAAGAAAACCATCTCTCGGGGAACTTTTCTGTGTCATGTTAAAAATTCTTTTTGGCGCTTTCTCTGAGTACAACAACAATATATTCATACTGGGGTTGGAATTAATAGGTAGAAACAGATAAGAGCTGTTAATTAATGTCCTTTCACAACATTGAAGTGAACAGAATCATTGACCAGCCAAGAATTTACCTTTTATGAAACTTGTGCAGAGTAGAATGTTGATTGGGTTGGGGAGTTTCCTGGAAATTAAAGGATGGCCACTATTCCTTCTAATGGAACTAGGAAATGAAATCAGTCTACTTGTCAGTCGTTGTAGTAATGATTGTCATCAGCCAAGAAACGTTCACTCTGCACAGAAATGGAAGTGTAAATATAGCTGTAATGAATGTTTAGCTTAGTCACTATTTTAAAAATTCAAAATTTATAGCTTATTCTATAGCTATAGTTATTTTATAGTAACCAGTATATAAAACTTCACATCTCTCAAAGTTTATTTATACTGAGAGAGAGAGAGAGAGAGAGAGAGAAAGGAGAGAGAGAGCAAGCACATATGTGTGCCCTTGAATGGGGGAGGAGCAAAGACAGGACAAGTGAGAGAGAATCCCAAGCAGGCTCCTCATTCTTAGCCCAGAGCCCTACTCTGGGAACACCTGGGTGGCTCAGTCAGTTGGGCATCCGACTTTGGCTCAGGTCATGATTTCATGGTTTGTGAGTTCCAGCCCCACGGGCTCCATGCTGACAGCTCAGAGCCTGGAGCCTGCTTCAGATTTTGTGTCTCCCTTTCTCTCTGCCCAGCCCCCACTTGCGCTCTGTCCCTCTCTGTCTCTCAAAAATGAATGAACGTTTAAAAAAAAGATTTAAATTCTGCAATACCTGTTTCTGCATCCATCATCTGTCAATCAAACTATGATTGATTTCAGTCTTATTTTATTGATAGAGTGAAGTCTTGTGTTTTAAAAATTAGTAAGGATAATGAGACTGGCACTTAGACTTTCCATTTATATGTTCTAACTTTACTAAAGCATGGTATATATATGGTAAAGGTGGAAATAATAAGTGTATGTAACTTGTTTAATTTTTACTAACTGAACACAGTCATGGAATTAGCATTTAGCAGTACCTTGCTACACTAGAAACCTCTCTTTGCCTCCTTGGAGTTTCTGCTCATCTCCTGCTCAAGAGTAATCACTACTTGTGTTCTAATAGCAAATAGTTTTACTTTATCTTAGATTGCATAAAATAATTAATAGAAGATCAAAGCAAATAATCAACTAACATTTTCTTGAACACCTTGCTCCTTTTTACCAGTGGCAGTATCTTTATTCTTTGTTCTGTAGTCTGTCATGGCTACTAGAAGGTATCACACATAAATATCTAGATTTCTTCTATTTTGTTTTTGTTGTTGTTTTGAATGTTTATATATTTTTGACAGAGAGAGAATGTGAATGGGAGGGAGACAGGGGATCTGAAGCAGGCCCTTGCTGAGAGCAGAGCCCAACGTGGGGCTAGAATTCATGAACCATGAGATCACAACCTGAGCCAAAGTCAGCCACTTAACCGACTGAGCCACCCAGGCACCCCTATCTAGATTTCTTCTCTTCCAGCAATTCTGAAAGTGTGATCCAGGGACACTGGGGAGATAGCTGAGAAACTTTCAGTGGGGGTGGGGGGGTGGCTCAAGGTCAAAACTGTTTTCATAATAATACTAAAACATTGTTTACCTTTTTCACTCACTCTCTCATAAAGATATACTAGAGTTTTCCAGAGGCCTTAAAATGTGATGTCATAAAAGACTGAGCGCAAAAACAAATATGAAAATCCACTTATCCTCTATGAAGCCAGGTATTAAAGAAATTTTTAAAAATATAAAATAGTGTTGTTACTCTTTCCACTTTTTTCTGTTGTTTTGAAACATCATGTTTTCTTTGATGTTTCATGTTAAAATGCAGTGAGCTTATTGTTACTTTATTTTTTTTTTTAAATTTTTTTTAATGTTTTATTTATTTCTAGGAGAGAGAGAGACAGTGTGAGCAGGGGAGGGTCAGAGAGAGAGGGAGTCACAGACTGAAACAGGCTCCAGGCTCTGAGCTGCCAGTCAGCACAGAGCCCGACGCGGGGCTCGAACCCACGAACCGCGAGATCATGACCTAAGCGAAAGTCGGACGCTTAACCGACTAAGCAACCAAGGCGCCCCTGAGCTTATTGTTACTTTAAAATGAATTAATAAGCCAATGTTTATAAGAAATTAGTGTTAATTTCTATTATATAACTATCAATAGATATGTCTTACATGAGGCTCATACCTTATAGAGGTTCATGCGAGTCCTCGATGATTTACGAGGTTCAGAGCACTGAAACCAGCACGATGGAAAACCACTGCCCTCGTTACTCAGGAGTTTCCATCCCACACCTTCCTCTGAATTGGCTTCCATTTAGATCCCACACAATTTAATCGTCAAGTTCACTTGTCAAGTTCACTTGTTTCAGTCTTTGTTCACCTGAACTTCATAAATTTGGGGTACTACCTTCTTTCCTGTTTTCCCTTTAGACCTCCCTCATCCTTTATTTCCATAAAATGACTCTTACATCTTATCTCTTCTCAGGTTTACATATAGGCTCAACTTTAATTTCTCACCTGTGATCTTCAAACGTTCACAAAACACATCATGACCCATTATTGGGTGTGGAATTTGATTTTACCTTACATAAAAGCTAATAAATTATTAAGCTAGCCTAGTTCCTTTTTCGTGGATGCTCATGGAAGACAGAATTCCGGAGTCAAAGATGAAGGACTTTATTATTTGAAGTGCAGCAAGCCCTGTGAGCATCAGGGTGTTTGTTTTAGTTCCTCTTTCCCCAGAGTCATGTGGTGTTGATGTAGCGGGGCCCTGATGGATGTCCCACGTAGAGTAGGCTTGCATTGCAGCTGAAGAACACTGAGCTCAGGGTATCTTCCTTTTTATAGCAACTAGTATACAAGCCTACCCGTTTCTCAAGATTGCTCCTGCAACCCACCCCTGACAAATGGCTTGAGTAAAGAGTCATCATGGCCTTGCATTCTGGGCATGCCAAGCAAGAACATGCAGAAACACTCAGGTTCATGGACATTCTTAGTGACCTATCTGAGAAGTTTATTAATCTGTAAACACTACTTACAAAATGGGAGGCAATTCCCTTCACACATACGAATGTTAAAAACTGTAAGGGGTTCAGATATCCTTCAAAGTACATCCATGGACTTCTGCCTTAAGTGTTTATTATGTTTGTCAAGATACTAACATGACCATCTTCTTATCTCAGTGTACTTAGCACTCTGTGTCTGATCACTTAGCACCATTGTAAGGAATTGAACTTTTGTTATCTGCTTTCGATACTCTTACCCAACTTTATGGTAGATATCTTTACTTGGTTATAAAATGGGCACTTCACAGTCAACACAACAATATTAATCAAATCATTTCCCCCTCCTAAGTCGGGTGGGGGGAGCATTTTCTGCATTGTTTAAACTCTTGATAAAAATCACCTGCCATTCCATCACCGAAACTGAAATATGATGGCATTTTTTTCTTCTCTCTCTCTTCTCCAATATGTCTGGGATATTTTTCTCTAATATATTTCTTGGATCTGTTCTCTCCTCTCAATATCTACCTCTATAGCCTTTGTTCAGGAGTTCTGTATCCCTGCTATCATCTATAGAAATAGTCCTTGAAAAATTCTTTATTGTCTCTATATTATTCTCTGTATGTTTAGCTTCATTACTATCCACTGCATCCTCCCCACCCATTCCAAATTACCTAGAGCAAGGGAAAGGAGACAGCTTTTGGTATCAGACCAACTCTGGCTCTGAGTCTACAATGTGGGGCAATATATTGTTTCTAGTGTCACTCCTTATAACATCAGGGCAGTGCTTTCTCCATCCTGAAGTATATTGTTAGGGTTATACAGTATGATACATACATACATACATACAGTATGTCTATATCTATATATTACCAGTACAATTTAGGGTTAATTCTTAGAAATACTCCCTTCCTGGTCTTTCTCTAAAAACAATTTCAAGGCTTTCAGTCACCATAAAAATAAATGTGTACTCTTACCATCAAATATAACCTGTTACTTGACCTGCCAGGCACTGAGTTTTGTCTTCCCGTTGCCTTTGACAGTTTTTCCATGTTGTTATATGTTTTAAGTGAAATACTGATCCTTACTGCAGGAGTCTGATATTAAAATTTGCTTCTACTAAAAAAAAATTTCCTTCTATTGCTGCATTGTAAAACATGCAGGAAATAAATCTATTAATACTAAATTAACAACAACAGAAATAAATATGGGCTTATGAAGTATTTTTACTAAAATATCCAGTAAGTACTTGATAATTGAAGTTCTGCCTCAAACATCACAGAGGCCACAAGAAAATGACTAGGAAATATGTGTAGATTGTTAACTTTAACCAAATAAAAACTCCCTGTTATTAACCAGCCATAGATTGGTTTGTTCAAGAACAAAGCGAATTGCAGTGTAGGACAAACAAGGTGTGGCAAAACCGCAGGCAAGTCTGGGGAACAAAGGAGAGGTACAGTTTTTTTTTTTTTTTAATTTTTTAATGTTTTATTTATTTCTGAGAGAGAGAGAGAGAGAGAGACAGCATGAGCATGGGAGGGTCAGAGAAAGAGGGAGTCACAGAATCCGAAGACAGGTTCCAGGCTCTGAGCTAGCTGTCAGCACAGAGCCCTACATGGGGCTCGAACCCACAAACCCTGAGAACAAGTCGGACACTTAACTGACTGAGCCACCCAGGCGCCCTTAGGTACAGTTTTTAAGGAGAAAAGGGGTAAGTTGGGAGGGCTGTTAGGAACTAAAAGTCCATTAGAGTAAACTGGGAGTTTGAGGCATGGTGGCTGCACTGTTGTGGGGTTGGAGTGGAGGGTAAGGAAAGCGTCTCTTCCTTCTACTGGAATGCGAAAGTCGTATCCAAATGCATGGTCAGTCTCTTTCTTTTGGGTCTGCAATTGACAGTGAGTGGTAGGGTGTGAGAACTCTCCCTGCCAAAGCCTCCTGGCTCCATTTTAGTGAGGTTCCTTACTATTAATTTTCACAAGGTTGGAGGGAAGAAAAAAAATTCCGTTTACCCTTCTAGGTGCTTGGTTGAGACCCCTACCCCCCAGTAATAAAAAAAGACAGATGAATATAAGAAAAACAAATAGAAGTTTAATAACATGTATACTTCTTCTTATATGTATGGGGGACAACTACTATATACTTATGGGACACCCAGGAAAAATTGACTAACTCATCAAAATGGCCCAAGCCATCACTTTAAATGTCATCTTCAGCTAAAGACCCAAGATGTTTGGTGGGGGGTAGGAAGTGGACAGCCAGTTATCAGGAAACACCCAGTAAACAAGGGAAAGGTTGTTATATAGATTTAAGTCCATGGCTCATCTACTAATAAGAGTTTCTAGAGATTTACTCATCCTCCTCTTTCTGGTACAAAAAGTAAGATACCTGTACAAATTGAGATTTCCCTTATAAATGTAAATGTCTCCTAATAAAAGGTTAATTCCTACTTGGTTTTCAGAGGTTTTCCCTATGTCTACTATTTTTAAAAAAACAATCAGCCTACAATAATCTTTACGACAAAGAGGCATATTTTGGAGTGGCATGTTCTACTCCCCTTCATGATCTTCATTTCTATAAGAAAAATAGTGATGGGGTCCAAAGGAGAAGAAAAGAGTGAAAGAAAATTTTTTAGACTAACAACCAATTATGTCCTTGCTGGAGAAGATGACGGCAGAAGAGAAAGCTGGAACCTAGTATTGTTCCTGTGATAGTAGCGAACTGGAGTAGGTGACCTTGGCTTCCATTGGGTCCACTACCGCTCTACACTGTAGTGCACTCCTTATGATTAGTTATTATTTTAATCATTCTTTAGTAAAAGCTCCCAGCTTTGTATAATGCAATTATTCAGTTCTTTGTCATATGGCAAAGCACTGTTTTTACAGAAGCAGATACAAGAGTACGGTTTGGTTTTTTTTTTTTTTAATGTTTTATTTATTTCTAGGAGAGAGAGACAGCGTGAGCAGGGGAGGGTCAGAGAGAGAGGGAGTCACAGACTGAAACAGGCTCCAGGCTCTGAGCTGGCAGTCAGCACAGAGCCCCACGCGGGGCTCGAACCCACGAACCGCGAGATCATGACCCAAGTGAAGGTCGGACGCTTAACCGACTAAGCCACCCAGGCGCCCCGAGTACGGTTTGGTTTTAAAAAAGAATAATTTTTATATGATACATAGAGACAAATATGATACATAGAGTCTGTTTCAAAATAAACTTTGGGTTTGTGATCATCAAGAGTTAATAGCCACTTAGTGTATTCACGGTTTTTATGCATTTTATTGTCACAGCCAGAAACAAGAATAATGTATTTCTTCTGTCCAATAAGGTCCATAGTCAACAAACATTTACTAATCTCAAGGGATCTTTGGGAGGAATAACATTAAGGCTGACTGGTGATCATGTTGGGTTGTCGTCTTTACTTGTCCATGGTGCTCCATCTTATGCAGTTCTGTAAAAGGCTTTTTAGAATCCCCCTTCAGTATAGATATTAAATTAACAAAAGGGGAATTTCTAGGCCTTTGATATTTCCTTTAAATCTTAGAAGACCAAATCTCATTCCTAACTCTGATGAATAATTTTCCCTCTGCCTTTCACCCCAGCGTACTTTCTCCTATTATTTCTTTTCTATTCCATGCACATAATGAAGCCAAGTGATTCTTGGGTCCCAACATTGTAGGAGCCATAAAATGAAGCATTATAGAACCTACCCAAAGGACTAATGAACTTAAATGCAGCTAAAAATAAATGCAAAATCACATATAGCTAATGGTAAATTTATTTCTTTGATTGGTTTTATAAATAGCTGTATCTCTACCAGCATTCATAGTGAGTACAGTTTCAATTATCAGTGACAATTTTTTGGATCTTGATCATTTAGTTCCAGGCTGGCTTGACTGGGGATGCCTGGGCCCTTTCCCCTTCATGACTAGTTACTATGTTTTTACTGTAGTGTTTAATTTGGGGAGAGATTATGTCTTAAACCTATATCACCCTTCAAGCTGGCAGAGTTAATGAAGTTTACAATAGAGTGTAGATCAGAGGCATCAGAACCACTGCATATGGTTGTGCGTTTTTGCCCTGCATACAGTCACCTGGCTCTGGGATGAAATGGTTATACAAACTCGGCCCATGCTTGACTAGCCATGCCCTGTACCCTTGCATGTAATTCAGGCTTATGGAAGATGGGGCACGTTTTTCCCAACAAAAATGTATTGTCTGTACCCAAGTCACAGAAGCCTGCCCAGAGGGAGGCTTTAACAAATTCTAAAAGGGTGCTGAATAGGGTGGAGGTGGCCCTGAGAGTAGTTTCTCCTCACAGTCATACTCACATGTGAAGTGTTACCCCTTTCATACAAAGGGTTTCATAAAGTCTGCTTTTTTGCATATTAAGCCTTAATATAGTGTAAATAAGGACGCTAAGTATCAGAAACCAGTTTTCATTAAGGGCTTTATCAGAATTATGTTGAATTTTGTAACATTCCAAATGAATCTGTGACTAATTTTATTCACAGAACACGCATTTTTACCATTAAAAATGACATGACACATGCATCCATCAGATCTCTTAATTTTGTTATTCTCAGAGTGTTTGTGTGTGTGTGTGTGTGTGAGAGAGAGAGAGAGAGAGAGAGAGAGAATGACAGAGACAGAGCTAGAGAGACAACTGTTACCCACATATCACTGGAAAATAAATGTGCCTGTGGTCAAATATTTGCTTGGGCTTTGGGATTATTTTTCCTCTTAGTATGTACCCTTTTACTCTCTTGCTCTTTCTCTTTGTTTCTCAGTATGTTTATCCTTGGATATTGATGATAATGATAGAAATGTAAAATGTAGCTGCCCTGATAATCAGGATTAATGGAAGGGAACAGTTTTCCAGATGATCTTATTGGATAACAGATTTGCCTGAACTTTAAGATATATAATTCTTTTGAAATTAGATGGAATGCATGGCATATATGGGAGTTTCTATATCCAATATATGGCATCTTCCTTTATGTCATACACAAAAATAAAATCCTGATCCATTAGTATAATGTTTTAAAATATCTATAAAGTTATTAAAATAGCATACACCTTATGAAATATCATCTTAAGTAAAACATTAGATCCAGAACCCATAAAGAAAAATAACATCAATAAATGTTATTACATAAATATTACCATGGTCAAAGTTTTTTTTAAAAAAGCATTATAAAGTTATCAGGTATAAGACTGAGAGAAAATATTGCAATTCATGCAACATATAAACAGTTAACTTCCAGAGTATAGGAAGACTCACAGAAATCACTAAGAAATACAGATCCTAATAGAAAAATGTGCCAAGGATATGACCTGACAGTTTACAGATGGAAAAATACAGATGGCCAATAAACTTTTAAATCTTTATTAGTTATTATTATTATTTTTAAGTAAGCTCTATGCCGCATGTGGGGCTTGAACCTGTGACTCTGAGATTAAGAGTCACATGCTCTACCAACTAAGCTAGACAGGTGCCCCCACATGGCTAATAAACTTTTAAAATAATGCGTTTTTGCAGTAGAAATCAGAGATATTTGAGTTTTAAAAACTAGAGGACATTATTTTCCATCCATCTGATAGGCGAGAATGAAAACATTGTTAACAATCCACTATCAGGACATAGGAAAATGAATATTCTAATTCATATTGGTATATCATTTGGGAAAAAAATTACACCAGTCCTAATTAAAAATGTAATGATTTTTTAATCCATTAATTCCTTTTCTAAGTCTATACTCCAGAAGAAGTCATACATACACCCACAAATATTCAAGTGCAAGAATATTTGTGGCCTCCCTTTTCTCCCACAGCAAATATTACATGCCACAATCTGTCCAAAGTGCTTAGAGCCTCTGTTTGCTCACCCACCTCTGTCAAGGAAGCTATAAGTTGGTATGGATATTACCCCCAATTTATGTTTGAAAAACATCTTTTAAGGATATTGTACCAGTATAAATTTGATCGTTTTAGTAAATGTCCTACACTTCTGTAGGATAATAGTAGAGGAAGCTGGGTGAAAGGTATACAGGAACTGTCTGTACCATCTTTACAACTTTTCTATAAGTCCACATTCATCTCTTTTAAATAAACAGTTTTAAAGATATTCTCTATATCCACAGCTAACAAGTGGCAGAGATACTTGGGACAGTGGGAGGGAAACGCTGTGAAGGGTAAAGACCCTTTAGAGGTCTATAGGCAGGTGAAGGGACCCATATGGAGACAGAATTTGAGAATATCCAATTCTTTGATTTGCATTTGAACAGCCTCTCTGACTGCAGTCTTTAAATACTACATGATAATTTTACTCTCCATGTAAAAGAAGCTGTGATGACAATAAAACCAAATGAGGCAGTATGTACACTCAGGTAAATCAGCAGGCTAGACAGACAGATAAACAAGTACAACATAAAGAGAGAAAGTCTCCTTGAAGCTCATAGACATTGCTGTGGGAGGTGTCACCAGGAACTTCATAACATGGGTCTATGATATACCGACTTTGGAACATGTATTTTGACTAGTTAATCAAACTTAAAAATAGTAATGCTAGAATTTAAAACTTAAAAGTATTCTCTCTACATATGGATGTATCCCTATTACCTTGTCTGTCTTTGTTTCTATCTATGAAGAACTCTTCCAATAATTTTTCCAAAGTCAAGAATTCATTTTGTTTAATAGGTGATGGAAATAATCTTCTTGAAGTATCTCATATGGAGCAAACACTTCAGTATACTTTAAATATGCAGTGCCAGAGCTGGTGGCTTTAACAACTGTTATCTTTATGTAAGAATTCAAAATAAAAACTGAAATCCCCATCAACAGGAAAATTATTAAATAGACTTTATTACATGTAGAGTATAAAATATGTGCCACTTAAAATGGGAATATCTCTAAGATACTTTGTCAGTGGGGAAAATGGCATGTGGAGAATGGTATATAATGTAAGCCAATTAGCCTGTGATAAGCAGAATTTCTAATATATGCCTCAGTGCCATTCTGCTGTAATCTCCAGATCCTGCAAATATGATGAAATTTTACTTCGGCAGTTTCATTGTGTTACATGGCACAGTTATCCTTCAGTAAAATAAAGAGATTATCTAGATGCACATGCTCATCACTTGAGAACTCTGACTGGCTGAAGGAGATGTGAAAGATACATGAATCCCCACTGCTGATTTGAGGGTGAAGGGATTACAGGAGATGGAATGCAGGCAGCCCTGAAGAGCTGAGTGGCCCACAGTCTACAGCCAGCAAGGAAACAAGGACTGTACTCTTAGAATCACAAGGAACTAAATTCTGTCAATGACAGAAATGAGTTTGGAAAAAGACTCTGAGCTCCAGGTGAGAACACAGCTAGCCAAAACCTTGACTTTGGACTTCTGAAATCCTATGTAGAGAATCTATGAATGCAGAAATGTGAGCTAACATCTAATATATAGATGTTATTTTAGGACATTGAATTGGTAGTAATTTATTATGGTAGCAATATAAAACTAATACAGAGCCAATCCAGGCATAATGCATACAACACTGAATTTTTATATTCCAGGGAAAACCTGTAGAGGTGAAAAAATATTTATATGCAAAAGATACATTTGATAAAGCACTGTTACCCAAAACATACAAAGAACTTTCAAAACTCATGAATAAGGAAACATACCACATGAATAATATATGGACTGTAGAGGGGCACCTGGCTGGCTCAGTTGGTAGAATATGAGACTTTTACTCTCAGAGTCTTGAGTTCAAGACCCACGTAGGGTGTGGAGCCCACTTAAAATAAGAATATATATGAACAGACACCTCACCAAAGAAGATACGCAGATGGCAAATAAGCATATGAAAAAATGTTCCACATAATAAATGCAAATTAAAACAATGAGATACCACTACACACCTATTAGAATGGGCCAGATCCTAAACACCTACAGCACCAAATGCGGGTGAGGATTTAGAACAAGAGGAACTCTCATGGCTGGTGCAAATGCAAAATGGAGCAGCTACTGTGGAAGACACTTGAGTGATTTCTTATAAAACTAAATTTATTCCTTCCATACAGTGGAGCAATTTCACTCCTTGCTATTATCCAAAGGAGTTAAAAACTTCTGTCCACAGAAGAACTTCCACATGGATATTTATAGCAGCTTTATTCATAATTGCCAAAACTTGGAAGTGCCCAAGATGTCCTTCAGCAGGTGAATGGAGGAGCTGTGGTACATCCCGACAATGGAATACTACTCAGTGCTAAAAAGAAAAGAGTTACTGAGCCATTAAAATATATGGAGGAACCTTAAATGCCTATTACTAAGTGAAGGAAGCTAATCTAAAAAGGCTACATACTGTATGATTTCAATTCTGTGATATTCTGGAAAAGGCAAAACTCTGGAGACAGTAAAAACTCAGTCTTTGCCAGAGGTGGAGGAAGGAGGGATGAATAGGCAGAGCCACGTAAATTTTTAGGGCATTGAAAGTACTATAATGATAGATACATGTCATTATACATTTGACCAAACCCATACAATATACACCACCAGGAGTTCCTTAGTGTGAAATACTGGCTTTGGGTAATTAGGATGTGTCACTGTCAGTTCATTATTTATAACAACTGTATCACTCTGGTGGGGGATATTGACAACAGAGAATGCTAGGGATGGGTGGGGACAAAGGGTATATGAGAAACATCTGTATCTTCCTCTCACTTTTGATAAGAGCCTAATATTGTTTTTAATATATAAAGTCTTTTGAAAGATTCAAATCCTAATGATAACTTGTTTGGGAAAAATGAAATCACTAAAAGGGAATTCATTTGTTCATTCATTGGGGTAACAATTCGCACATTTGTTCCAGGCACTCTACTAATCACTTAAGAGCCTGCCTGCATTATCACGAAAGGTTACAGGAACCCAAACAAATGCCTTTGTGTGTCCTGTAATGCTCGTAACAGACATGACCAACTAATTCAACTAATTCTTTCCCACTCATGCCAAATAAGACTTCAGAATCATTATGAACACAACACAACAGGTCACTACTAGCCATTGATCATGTTTGGGCATGCAGGATATAACCTATTTATCATCCGTCCTTATCTGGTACATTGTATATATGCTAGAGTTGAACCTTAACATAAGTGTGAAGAATAATACAGAATTTTCTTCAAGTAATTCAGAGTTCTGCTTTAAATTTAGAAATACACATGTTTTAGTTAAAGCACAGTAACCACATGTGTTATTGTATTTTAGTAGTTCTTTGTCTCCCGATTTATAGGTTATATGCTAATTGTGTACTTGTTTTTCTTTCCTTTACATCCATCTCATATATTTACAAAAACACAGACTGCAAAGTCATCAGCATGATTAATGCAGAGTTAAAAATTTTCTGAGAGTATACTCTCTTTTATACATTCGAATAGATAAAAATCTAGGCATATATTAAGCTTTGAAAATTACCGGAAAATATTTCTCAAATGCGGCTGTCTTTACTGTATGTGAAATATACTGATTGCTGGTACATTTGGTTCTGCATCTAGTAACTGATGTGTGAGTTAGTGACTTTTTCTGCATTGGTTTGAGGGATTTAACCCTCAACCTTCCACCAAATTTAGCAAGCCAAAAATAAAAAGTTTTGTCACACTATCCAGTTGATTTTCTACAGGAATAGTCTTAAAGTAAGGAAACCTAGTGAAGATTTTAAAAGATGATAATGAAATGAGACCATCTCCAAATAATTGCTACCATTTTTGAGCACAGAACCTATGAGAAGCAACTTATATTCATTATCACATGTAACTGTCAAATTAAATTATCTCATTTAATTATCACAGTTGTCACAAAGCAGTCTTGACCACTGAAGGATGAAAACAACTGAAGTTTAGGTTCAAGATCAACACAACTAGTGTGTTGTAGAGCTAGGAACTGAATTCAAATATAGCCTCATATAAAAGTGAGTAGTATTAAGTGCCTGGGTGGCTCAGTTGGTTAAGTGTCTGACTCTTGATTTCGGCTCAAGTCAGGATTTCATGATTTGTGAGATCAAGCCCTGCACTGGGGTCTATGCTGACAGCACAGAGTCTGCTTGGGGTTCTCTCTCCCTCTCTCTCTTCCTCTCCCCCACTGATGTTCCCTCCCTCCCTCTCTCTCAAAAATAAATAATAAACTTTTAAAAAGTGGGATAAAATATGTTATTGAGTAAACACACCATATTAATTTTGAAATGTTATAGAAAAATGCATAGCTATGTGTTATTACATGTCTCCTTAGAATAGAATCTACAAAATTTAAGCTGAGCATGTCTCTCTGGCACAGACTACATTTCCTAGACTCCTTTGCAGCTAACTAGGCTCAAGACGTGGCGTGAAACCATTCACGTCATCTTCTTAGAGGCAAAGCTGCTTTTCCTAGACTTTGTCTTTCCTCCATTCTGTAAGTGGGAAATGGATCCTGGCAGTGACCAAACTCCACTGTGCAGAGAAGGAAACCGGCCCAGCAGGTGGCGGAGCAAGATGGAAGGAGCCCTGCTTGTGGCTGTTCCATCCTCCCAGACTGGAATACTCACTACTGGACTGTTTGTCATGTGACAGAGAAATAATGTCCCATCTTATTTAATTCAAATAAACCACTATCCTCTGCTAGAAAGTTTAGCCTTAACAAACGTAATTTAGTTATCTGAGTTTTACTGTCATCTCCCACCACCCTCTACTTTAATCCTAACCCTGATCTCAACCCTACAGTTTTTTTTTTTTGCGATTAGTCTCAAAAAAACATAATTAACAATGAAAATGTATAGCTAAGTAACTTATAAAATGGGAGGAAAAAAATCACATCATACTATCATGGGACTGTAGGACACAGGTACATACTCTATATGCTCATATAGTATTAGATCTTGTTTTTGCTCTTTCATGCTTTAGTTCAGGTTTACTTCATTAGTGTTTTTCAACAGAATTTTATTAGTATCTGCTATAGACCAAATGTCTGTGTTCCTCCCAAATTCATATGTTAAAATTCTGCCCCACAAGGTGATAGTATTGAGATAGAGCCTTTGAGAAGTGATCAGGTCAAGAAGTCAGAGCCTCATGAATGGGATTAGTGCTCTTAACAAAGAGGCCATGTGAAGTTACAGCAAAAGGACATGTTATACCAAATCTTCCAGTACCTTGATCTTGGACTTCGCAGTCTTCACAATTCTGAGAAATAAATATCTGTTATTTATAAGCCACTAGGTTTATAGTGTCTTGTTATAGCAGGCTGAACAGACTAAGACAGTATCTACACTTTCCAAGCCTGCCATATCATGGGCGAGAGGAAGATCAGTAGAATCCTCCCTTGTTTACAACCCAGTGGGCTATCAGACATGTAAGGGAATAAATACCATCTCAGTGTATTCAGTAGTAGAGAAAGAAACTAAGTCTTACGGGAGAATAAAGAAAAGTCACTTCAGGAGAGTTTCTTAGATTACGTTTGTCTCTTCAGGCTGCCATAACAAAATACCATAGACTGGGTGGCTTAAACTATAGACATTTATTTGTCACAGTTTTGGAGGCTAGAAGTCAAAAATTAAGGTGCTGGCAGATTTTGTTCCCTAGCGAGGGCTCTCTTCCTGGCCTGCAGATGGCAGCCTTCTTGCTGTGTCCTCACATGGCAGAGGTAGAGAGAGCCGGAAGGGACGGGGGGTGGTGGCAAAACCATGAACAAGTTTTAGTCTCTCTTCTTCTTCCTTTATTTTTTAAACACTTATCTTTGAGAGAGCGAGTTAGTGATGAAAGGGCAGAGAGAAAGGGACAGAGGATCCAAAGTGGACTCTGCCTTGACAACAAAGAGCCTGATATGGGGCTTGAACTCATGAACCATGGGATCATGACCTGAGCCAAAGTTGGACACTTAACCGACTGAGCCACCCAGGTGCCCCTCTCTTCCTCTTCTCATAAGGATACTAATTCTATTGTGGGAGCCCCAGCCTCATGACCTCATCTCAACCTAAGTATCTCCCAAGGGCCCTACTTCCAAATACCATCACATTGGGGGTTATAGTTTCAACATACAAATTTTGCAGCTTGCAAACATTCATTCCAAACCCAGATGATGTAAAAAGTGCTCTTTACATGAAGATTCACTGACTTCTAGCCTTCAGGTTATTGCAGTTTGTTTTTAAGGCATGCAGGATAGAGGATAACTGAAAAACTCCATGCCTTCTCTTCATTCTGCAGATACTGTGGTATTTGGTTTACTCTCTGCCTCAGACTGTGTAGAAAAACTATCCCTTCACATTTATAAAGGTGGAAATAACTACTCTAAATATCATCTTTTATTAGAAAAGGCTTTTTATTTTTGTTTTTTATCTTGAAATAATTATAGAGTCATAGGAAGTTGCAAAAATAACACAGAGAGATCACATGTACCTTCATCCAGCATCCTCTAGTAATAAAATCATGTAGAACTCTAGCACAACATGAAAACCAGGACTGCAGAGGTTATTCACATGTCCCCACTTCCTACAAGCTCGTGTGTGTGTGTGTGTGTGTGTGTGTGTGTGTGTGTAGTTCTGCGAGTCTTACCACATGTGAAGATTCATGTAACCACAGCCACAATCAGTATGCCTAACTGTTCCATCATCAGAAGGGAACTCCCTTGTGCTTCTCTGTTATAGTAGCATACTCCCCAGTCCTGATCTGTGGTAACAACTAATATGTTTTCCATCTTGATGATTTTGTTATTTTAAGAATGCTATATAAATGGAATACTACAATATAAAACCTTTTTTCTTTAATAAAACCTTTGTGCTCATTAGAAGGTTTTGGCAGCAAATGAGGTTTTATATATATATGTATATATATATGTATATACATACACACACAAAGGAAAGGGTTAATATATTTAGCATGTATTTATATATTTAATATATTAATGCTTCTTGATAATTAAAGAAAAACTATTCTGTAATAGAAAAAAATGATCGAAACAAGCATTTTTTAGTATAGTTGACACATAATATTAGTTTCAGGTATACAGCATAGTGATTCAAAAAGTTTATATATTATGTATGCTGTGCTCACCATGAGCGTAGCTACCATCTGTCACTATGTAATACTGTACCATTAATTCTATTCCCTATGCTGTACCTTTTATTCCTGTGACTTATTTCATAATTGGAAGCCTGGATCTCTCACTCCCCTTCAACCATTTTGCTCCATGCTCCCCTCTGGCCCCTCCATAAGGGAGTACTATGTACCATTATGAGTCATGATTTAAAACTATTTTACCTTTGTACAAGTTCTCAGACAAATGTGCAAAGCATTTTATTTGTGCAGAACTAAATACACAAATGCCATGAAAAATGATGTTTTTCTCTAGGTAGTGATTGGTCATCAGAAAGAAATTACTTTTACTCCATATTTTCTTCTCTCTTTTTTTAAAACTTAGAATTAACACTTATTACTTATAACAGCAAAGCAGTGAAGAAAAAGGCAGATTAAAACATAGGAGTTATAACACATTGGAAGTTAATACATTAGTGTTTTCTTGAACTCTGTTTTGTGTTTTTAAGGCTGTTCAGGAAGAGTAGTTAGTTTGACCCTCAAAACAACTCTGTGAGTTAAGTGTTGTTTCAGCTGAGCAAAAAGACCCTCTAGAACACACTCACAGCAGGAGCGTAAAATCAAAGATTTATCACCAGTGAATTAAAAGAAAATTGTACACATTAATCAGTGATGGAAGCACAGGACAAGCCAGACATTGTGGAGATACCCTCTCACTTTGTTCTCTTTTCCCCAGGAGATGCACTGAGGCCTGTGTGCTCACTTCTTAAACCCAGTGGGTAACTGTGAGCAAGTGGGAAGTGCCAAAATCGGGTTCTGTGCACAAAGCATACTAAACAGGCCACACGGGGAAAACTGTTTCTTCCATAATAGAAGCTGGATTGGTATTGTGTGGCCACATGATCTCTTCCACCTGCAGTTTGCTCTCTGATGCTTCCAGTGAGGCTCCTTGCAGACTTCAATGTTTTCCTCCACATTTCCGAACAGTCCCTGCAATCTATAAAAGGCATTGTCTGTGGACATATGCATTTGTGTGCATGCCCATACAAACAAAATATATAAAGAAGCAATGCTTTTACTTTAAAAAAATTTTAATCTCCTATAACAGTATTAATATTCTTTTTTTATGGGTGATAAAATCAAGACCATGTAAATATAGTTGACTAGGCTGACATACTGCTGGCAAATTGCCCATCCTGGACTTAAACCCAAGTTTCTTGGTTCCAAAGGCCATACTCTCCCCATTAATGTCCTTCTACCTCAAGGGTCCCCAAAGTATTTTTGGCTCTGAAATTGTAAAACTTTGACTCCTTGTAAAAGGAGAGCTTTAAATTATGCAGTTGCTTTTTTGTAGTGAGGAGTCAAGGTAAGGTAAGAAGAAAGTGATTAATCAGCCATAGTATAACCACTAAGGATGCTATAGATCTTAAGTAGTTGTAGGATCAAGACCAGTGTCATTACTTTATGGGAGTTACATCTATCTGTTCACCATTGTATCTGCCTTAGTGATCCCATACATGAGAAACATATATTCCAGCTCATTAAGACATGGTTGGCATGACCATATTTATTCAAATGTATTCAAATAAATGTCTGTTGTCTTCACTTTTGACAAATATCATGTTTTGGGGTTTTGTTTTTGTTTTATAGTCCACCGGTAGAAACTGACAAAAGGACCTAGAAGCTTAGACTTTGCTAGAAGCATAATTCTCCTAATAGACAAACTTTATGTTGGAAAGTTCTTTTTTCCATGGCAATCTTATGAGCTATTCAGGCACTGGAACTTCTGAAAATTCCTTTTTGGTAGAGCACTGAAGCAATTCTGTTGCCCTGAAGTTCTTGATAACTTACTTAATATAGTCCAGAGTTTTTCTGAGGTAAAGCTTGGTTTCCGAATCCTCACTGTCTCTGTGTTTTCTACTGTGAAGCTCTGAGTGGATATATAACACTTTACGTAATGCTCCTCTGAGGAGCCAGGTTTCCTCTGAAACTCCCAGGTTTCATCATAAAGAAGATTACAATAGATTTATTGTACATAGGAAGTGAGTTATGAAGTGTTTTCTGTTAGGCATCGTTTTAACAGAGAATCTTCCTTGAAAATTTGGTGTTGGCAGAAAAGAACACTCTCGCCTGAATGAACAAATTATTTTCTTGAGCAGAGATTTTCCCATAAACTCAGTCTTCCTTGAAGAGTTATCGATTTACTTCTTGGCTTATGAATCACTAGTAAGACTAAGGAAATCAAAAGGAAAATTAAAAACATATACTTCAAAGTGAACAAAGAGTTGAATCTTTTTCTTTTTGTCCTCTTTGATATGGCTGTGGTTGTTAGAGATAGCTCAGGGGCAGCTATGTTGCCATTATCTCAGTAGGTCCTGGTGTAATCAGGACCCCCCCCCCCAAAAAAAATAACCATTGTCGACTAAAAGGTAAAATTTGGGCAGTATATTATGGACATTGATGCCAGTTATATTTCTGGGATCTTAAACTTCTATATTTAAATGTAGTTATAACCAAATCAGGTAGTAGCTATGTTTAGTCAAACGTCATGCTAAGTGTGCTGTCCAGAAGAGTCTTCACAAACCTTAAGAAATGAAGAAGACGACAGTTCTCACATCTCCTATCTGGAAAGCTTCACTGACTGATTTTATTATTTATTTTTTTAGATGTTTATTTATTTTTGCGAGAGAGAGAACAGAGTGCAAGCAGGGAAGGGACAGAGAGAGAGTGATACCCAGAAGCTGAAGCAGGGTCCAGGCTCTGAGCTGTCAGCACAGAGCCCAGTGCCGGGTTCCAACCCATGAACTGTGAGATCATGACCTGACCCGAAGTCAGACGCTTAACCAACTGAGCCATCCAGGTGCCCCTGATTTTATTTTTTAAACACAACAGGAAACACACTGGTTGTTCTGTATCTTGAATACTGCATGACCCTTCTGGGTTCAGGATGTTTACATATGTGCTTTCTCTTTGCCTGGAACGTTTTGACCCATGTCTTTCATGCCTCAGGTCTTCACTAAGGTGATAGATCCTTACAGGGGGAGGCTTTCTCTGATCCAGTTTTGCTTCTCCCTGCCATTGTTCTCACAATATTCATACTTTCCTTTATATTCTCATTTTTTAAAATATATCCTACTTATGTGTTTGCTTGTTAAAACTCTGTGGTTCCCTTTGGCATACAAGGTCCATAAAGCTATTGTATCTCAAGTGTGGGTGGACTGACCATGACTCCTGAGAAGTGTAGCTTCACAGGTACTTACTTATACTGGTAAATTTATATTATTTTTATCAAGAGGGCTCCCAACTTTACTAAGTATTGAGCCCCAAGAATCTGCATTTGCCTTGACCACTATAGCAGGCATGTTTGAGGGACTCAAAAATAATTTTTAAAAGGATGATATTCAGGTTCCTCTGGGCCCATTATTGGATTTCAGGGTTTATTTAAAGAAGGGATGTACTGAATTGAAACAATTACACTTAAAACTTTTCCTTAATTACATTATCTTGTTGCCGTTTGTCTCATTAAACTAAAAATACTCTGAGTTTGGCTTTTTTAAAATGTTTTTTTTTTTAATGATTTATTTCTGAGAGAGAGACAGCATGAGCAGGGGAGGGTCAGAGAGAGAGGGAGACACAGAATCTGAAACAGGCTCCAGGCTCTGAGCTAGTTGTCAAGTTTGGCTTTTAATTCCTCGAGAAGATTTAGGTCCAGTCGCATCTGTCACAGTACTTGTAGTTTGTGGAGTGTTTTTTTTTTTCCCCTGTTACCTGGCTTTCCCTTACCTATGGCTGTCCCTTTTGATTTCTGAACTACCTCTTGCTTACATTTAACTTTTACATGGTTTGGAAAGTAGAAGAGCAGATTTAAAAAAAAAAAAAAAAAAAAACAGTGAAAAGACTAGTGTAGGCAAGTTATCTGTACCTGGTTCAGGGAAACATACTAAATCCTTGAGTTAAAAAACAGGCAGACCCTGAGATACAGGAAGTAGCTTTTTTTGCTTGGGTTGTTTGCTCTTCCCCAGATGACCTCACCTAGCCTCTCTGCTTGACTGACTTTTCAATTCTCACAATGGCAAAGGGTCTCCCAAGTATTACATCTGCCCCCTTCCTTCTCCATGAGTTAGGTATTTCTAAAATGCACTGCTCTAGCCCTCTGTAAAAAACTCCCATCAGAGAGCACTCTCCCTACCCATTCTTCCTTTTGTTTGCTTCCTTGTCCCCATGGAGAGATTAGAAGCAACGTGAGAAGTGGAAGAGTGTCTTCCATATCTAGATCTTCAGCACTGTGCAGAATGCCTGGCAGCTTGGACAGCTCACTGTGTACTCCATGACCCATGGTGAAGTAAATTACCTGTAACTAGACATCAGTGGAAGATGCAATAGGCAGGGAAGCTATAGGGAATATAAGACTTGATCTGAAACCACCAAATAAGCTGACATTGACTTAGTGGAGAGGCATGCAGAGGAAACAGCGCGAGAACAGGCACAGAAGTGGGAGTAAGCACACTGTGCTGCCAGGGTGAGGAGGCAGGAATATTTGGAGCTGAGAAATTATGTTGGTAAGCAGGAGATTTCATAGGAATGGTTATATTTAAGGCCTTAAATAGAAAAGAGAGCTCTTGGTTTTGGGCATACTGGGCAAAAGGGGAGCTATTACTGTTAGAATCCAGAGGCCAGAGGAGGTAGTAATCTTTACACTGAATTTGCTAAGTCTTGCTGTTCTTGTTGTTTATTATATATATATATATATATATTTTTTTTTTTTTTTTTTAACTGAGAATATTCTGCTGTCATTTCTTTCTGGTCTTGTTCTGTGTGACATAACTAATATGGCTCATTTGGGACAGAACTGTTAGGAACATTAATTAAAATCATTCTGTTACACAAGCATTTAAAGCCAGAGAAAACCTTTGGTAATTGGAAAACCTTGGAAGACATGAGTTTCAAACCCTTGTTGGTGCTTTAGTGTCACATAAAGATACTAAGTGAGAAAAACAAGGACTATTGTTATATTAAAGTCAAATATTATTTATTTCAGTTAAAGGACAATTATTATTTGAATGACAAAATGTGATATGTTGCAGAAAAAAATAGCCTCCCTTTCAAAGAAATTTAATTTTTTTCCCTTTAAGACACTAAATGAAAATTTTAGTTATCAACTAAAATATATGAGAGGAAAGGCTCTTTAAAACTCATTTATAACACTTTCTAGCATTAGACAGTGTAGTGAGGAAAATGAAAAAAAAAATAGAGCAACCTTTTACCTAGATGTCAGTTTTTTAGAACCATGACTTAGAAACCTGAAACTTCAGGAGTACCTAGGTGGCTCAGCCTCTTAAGCATCTGACTTCAGCTCAGGTCATGATCCCATGGTTTGTGAGTTTGAGCCCCACGTCAGACTCTGTGCAGACAGCTCAGAGCCTGGAGCCTGCTTCAGATTCTGATCTGCCTCTCTTTCTTCCCCTCCCCAACTTGGGCTCTATCTCTCAAAAATAAATAAATGTTAAAAATATTTTTTAAAAACCCTGAAGCTTCCACTTGTATATTCTGAATGAAGTTCCTGACTTAATACAACAGGAAAAACAGCAGTGGTGGATTTAGCCAAAAGGCAGGCAAGGTATTCTTCCTTAACTATTTCCTTCATGTATCAATTAAGAGTTCCCCTGGCTTGCTTTGATGGAAAGGTAAAGTCACATCAAAACTTCTGCACAGGGTCGCCTGGGTGGCTCAGTCAGTTAAGTGTCCATCTTTGGTTCAGGGCATGATCTCATGGTTTATAGGTTCAAGCCCCACATCAGGCTTTCTGCACATAGCCAGCTTTGGATCATTTGTCCCCCTCTCTCTCCCTGCCCCTCCTCCTCCCTTGAGTGTACTTTCATTACTCTCTCAAAAATAAATAAACATTAAAAAAAAAAAACAAAAACCTTCTGCAGATAGGTTTGCTCCAAAGGAGACCTAGGCAACTATCATGGAACTCCCATTGAGTCTCAGAACATATTTGTGCCCAAACACGCCTGTATTCAAGACAGTCAGCCAGGGCTGAAATTGCCAGCTTTACTAAAACATGATAGTCCCCAGTTTCCCTGTGTTTCTCTATCTTCTGCTGTAAAACAAATCTCTTAGTTGCTTAAACCAACAGCAGTGTATTGTTTCTTAGAATTAATTCTCTAGGTCACAAATTGAGGCAGGGCTTGGCCAAGCAGATCATCTACTCTACCTAACAGTGGTGGTAGTTACATTCAGCTGCATTTGGCTGGTGGCTGAGCTAGTGTAGGAGACACAAAGCTTCACGCACATATCTGATGCCCTCTTCCACATGGCCTCTCTATTTTCATCCTCCAGTCATATGGCCTTATCTTCCCTTATATCATGGAGGCTGGCTTCCTGTCCAGAGAAAGCAGAAGATGCTTCTTCAAAGTTAGGCCCGGGACTCACACAGGGTCCAATCTGCTATATCCTCTTTGTCAAAGTAAATCACCAGGCTGACTCAGATTCAAGAGGAGAGGAAACTGATTCCATCTCTTCATGAAATGTGTTCAAAAAGGGAAAGAATTGATGGTGGTCACCTTAGGAGACCAAACACTGTGTCTCTAAGTGGGTTACTTAGAGTCCCAGACTGGACTTCCTCCTGTCCCCATAGTAGCTCTAGTGAATTCAAGCACATCTTCTGGCAATGTGGTACAAGTAAATCTCGGGCACTGTGGGAATTTATAGTTGAACAGATCTGGAGTGGAATCATGGTTCTACCTCTTCTCAATTAGGTAATGCAATATAATGAAAGCCCACTTGAGCAATGTCTTCTACACCTGTGAAATTGGAATAATATTATTACCTTGGATATTTATGGGAATTAGAGACTTACATAAAGAGATTTGCATATATCAGGTGCTTCAGATGCCTCTTGTTGTCATTATTATTTTTATTATTAGATGAGTGTTGGGGAATAGCTTTCTAGCATACTTCTTCCCAGACTCCTTTCTATTCAGAAAGCAAATTAGAAGACTAGAAGGAATTTGTGATGCTCTTCTGAGACACTCAACTGTGAGACACTCTAGCCTTCTCTTGTCAGGAGCCTCTTAAATGGAAAGAAATCTTAGAGAATGAAGGATAAACCACATATTCAGAATTTAGGCTGATCTTGAAAGAGGTGAAAATTGTTGATCTTCACCCCATTTCAACATACGAATGGGATAAGCTCCAGAGATGAAATATGTAGGACAATATATTACAGATCTCCTGTCAAGTGCTTTGGTTACATAACTCAAATATAGAATCATAATATAATTATATAAAGTAGACTTTCCATATTGAAATATTATATATGATATAAACATATGATATATATTCTTATCTAATTTCTTATGTATGTACGCATATACATAATGTTAAGAGAGATTCATTCTGTTAATCTTCCCAAAGACCATAATTTCTTGTATGAAAGAACATTCTACACAAGTAGGACATACTTGGGTCAGGACCAGTCTCATGGGCACATTACCTGTGCAGTTGAACAGAAGCCCACGTGTAGAAGGCTTCATTGCTTGTTTTAACACTCTACTGTCACCATCTTGAAATCCTTAGTAATTTTTGAACAACAGACCCTGCATTTTTATTTTTCACTGAGCCTGGCAAATTACCTAGCTGGTCCTGACTTCAGTATATTTGTTAACTATGAAATCATATAATTCTGATTAGAATTTATTTAATTTTTAATATGTTTATTTGTACGTGCATATTAGTAAGTAGATACATATATAAAATATTCATAGATAAAATGTCCATCATTCAACAGATAACTACTGACGTAAGACTTGTATGTATGTGAAGAATATATTACTTCATTATTTGTCATTTTATTATTTTATATGTTTTTATCAGGAAGAGAGAAAGATCAACAAGTTTTGTGATTCCTGAGACAGATGTTCCAAAGAATGTTACCTGAAAGCTCTTTATTAACTATTCAGAGGAGGGCCGGTGACAGGTAGATGCCTTCTCCCTACGTGGCAACCCAGAGGTGTCTCTTGTGGCCCACTCAGTGCTCCATGCACTCACTTGGCCAAAAGTAGTAGCTGTACTGTCACAAACATCATTTTAATTATGCAGAATAAAGTGACTCACCTGCCAAAAGTAATGTTTATGACAAAAAACAACAGTTCCTTTCTCTCTCTCTGTCTCCTCTCCCTCTCCCTCTCTCTCCCTCTCCCTTTCTCTCCCTCCCCCTCCCTCCCTCCCTCCCCATATGTGGTTTTAGAATTCCTTTGGCTATGAATTAGAGTAATTACTTTATGTAGAAACAGTTTGATATAAAACATCAGATGATTTCTGGAAACTTTGATATTTTGAAACTGAAAGAGAGAAAATAGAAGCCAGTGGTCCAATTAAGTAAGCCAGTAAAGGCTGTGAGAATGAGGGAGGTCTTATGGCTTCCAATGGCTTTGAAAATATGAAGTAGTATGAAGTAGTAAATCACATGTCATTTTGTCCTCACAGAAGGCATCATGATGACTCAGCCTCCATCACAGAGGTGGGGTTACCCAATGTTCGCTTCTTAGTAATAACAGTCTTGGTAAGAAAATTTCCAGTCTTGAGCTTATTCAAAAATCCCTAGTATGTATTAAGCCCAGTTAACAAATCTGCAGTTTGAATTCTATTTTTGCATCTTAATGACACATCTCTAATTAAAAATACAATAATTTTCAGTATCACACTAAAGCAGTGGATTACAGTTTATGCTTTCTTATTTCTAAATGTTAATAGGAAATCACAGCATCTGGAGAGTCCTCCCCACCTTTAATAAATGTTGATAAATAAATTCAGAAAAACTAAGACGATAAGCACCATCTCTGTTTATATGTAAGAGCTTTGATGACATGGTACACACCTACACTCAAGGTTTTGTATTATTTATGGACCAAAAAAGTCGTAAAGAACTGCTGATGTTAGACAACTTCTGGCTACTTTACCATTTTATTAGTGTAACAAATAGAAAATAGTTTGTGTCTTGGGGAATCCATAATAAAATCTCAAAGGCACACTGCATTTTGATTAAGGTATGGATGGTAGATTAGAATACTGTTGAGCAAATAAATATTCATTTCCCATCTCCCCCTGCCCCCTACCTAGATGTCAAGAGTATACATCCATTATCAACTGATGTTGACTTTGTCCATGTAACTTGCCTCTGCCAATGAAATGTTACCGGGCATGACATAAACTGAGACTTGAACTCTGCTTATGTGACTGTGAGCTTAGGCTCTTTCTCTTCCTTCTGTACCACTGCCATGAGAAGAGGTTACAGTTAGCCCCTGGTGCAAGGAGGACGGAGAGATACATGTGGCCATCTTCAATCTCAGCTTCAGCTTGGAGCCTAGCCCAGGCAAAGTCAGCCAAGATCACAAAACATCAGCCAACCTGCAGAAGCATGAGACAGAAATAAATTTGTGCTCTATGCATTGAATTTGGGCTTTTTCCTTTTTATACAGCACATCTGTGACAATAGCAAACTGATTCAACCCAATATTCAAAGAACTACACAAGCATTTTTATACCTACCCAGGCAAGGTACATTAGACTCATTGCTAGAATTGTTAAACAGAGACGCCAAACAATATGAAATTAGTTGAAAATAACATTCTCTACAAAAATTATTTATGTAGAATTATTATTTATATTAAAATACACATAAGTTTCAGTTACGTAATCAACAATATGTTCATCCTGACATTCACCAAATATTTCTTAATGTCTATTACGCATTACCAGGCACATGTGCGGATCACTTAGATTCCTAAGCAGGTGTGCACAAGGAGTGGTTAAGAGTTCAGTAAGCCAGGAAATAAGATCTGTCTAGGAACTTTCTGACACATTCCCCTCCTCACCTTCATCTCATGTTGTTTTCACTTGGCATCTAACCTCCTTCCTGCTGATTTGGCTCTTTTCAGAAGTTTTACCACTATTACTGTTTACTACATTTCTCTACCTGTTAAAAAACTTTTTAAATATTTATTTATTTTGAGATAAAGTAGGGGAGTGGTAAGGAGAAATGGAGAGAGAACTGTGAGGTCATGACCTGAGCTGACCTCAAGAGTCAGACGCTTAACCGACTGAGCCAGGTGCCCTTCTACGTCTTTTTAATAAGTTTCTCTTTTTACAGCATTTTGTCATAAAGTGTCACCAAGAAGAAAATTCTAACCTACCTTTGTAATTTAGGGCAATTTGGGAGAAAAGAATGGTAAAATATTCAAATTTTTAGCTCTGTGCTCTCTGAAATGTATATTCTATAGGCTTGAAATCACTTATCTTCACTGTGCCTCAGTTTCCTTTCTCATCTATTAGATGGGGGAAAGAATAATATATACCAGTACTCCACAGCACTGACATGGTCAAATGATGTGTGTGAAAGCACAGAGTAGTGTAAGCCATTTCTTTCTATTTATTTAGAGCCAGTTTTTAGCCATAATAAATTTTCTTCTTATAAAAAAATTGCCTTTCACTTTTACAGTAATATATCTCTTGTACAGCATTTCCCACTAAATAAAAATGCATTTCCTTTTTACAAAAGCAAGGAAACAGTTTTATATGAAAAAAACTTTTTTTCTAAATTTCTAGCATCACTATTTTGGATTTACTTATATGTGAGTTTATTGCTACACAGTGGTCCAAATGGCTCAAAATAGATCTTGCCCATGAACACATTGCTTTTATGATTGATATGTTCACACCACAGTTGTGTTTCATGAGATATGTATGTTGTTTTGTTTTATTTGGTTTTGTTCTTTCTTATTTCTCCAGGATGTTTTTGTTTGAAGTCAATGTGTCTGATTCAGCTATCGCTTGGTCATTGCCAAGTGACCTTTCTTGGTGTTTGTCTTTGGGTTCTTTATCCAGTCATCAGTCCAAGAACCAGAAAAAAAAGGAAAGACAGACAAGTTTCATTCATATAGTAAATGGTTTGGCTTAGTAGATGTATGAAAAGGAATTGTTGGTTAAGAACATTATTGAAATTTTTAAATATAATTTCTGTATTATATACTTCTCTGTATATATTTGATTATCTATATATACTATACCTCACTGCTATGAATATTTCAGAGCTTTCTTTTTTTCAGTTTTTAATGTCAGTTTATTTTTGAGAGAGGATAAAAGCATGAGTCGGGGGGATAGAGAGAGAGAGAGGAAGACAGGATCTGAAGCGGGCTCTGTGCAGACAGCAGAGAGCCCAGTGCAGGACTTAAACTCATGAACTGTGAGATCATGACCTGAGCCAAAGTCGAAGTCAGATGCCTAACCAACTGAGCCACCCAGGCATCCCTCAGAGCTCTCTTACTCTTTAAATTCCTCTACACTTTTAAAAAGGTCAAATTGTGAAAATGCAGTTTAAAAAACTATCCAGTTTCTCAGATAAAACTCACATTGAAAGACCTAGATTAAAACTAAAGTTTAATAGGAAATACTTATCTTGATTAAAAGCCCAATGTCCTTTTAGTGAATAATTTTCTTCAAATGACAACAAATGTACACACGCCTCCCTAGTTACCACAACATTAAATGTGTGTGCGGTAGAACCAGAAATGTAGTAATTCTGCAGAGAGTTTCTTTAATTTTGGAAAGGCATGACTCTCATAAGCAATGAAGAACTTAATTACTTGAAAGCTTGTTGATTTCTTCAGACAAAATAAATTATTTTATTTTATTTTACTTTATTTTAATTTTGGAGAGAGTGTGTGTGAGCAGAAGAGAAGGGCAGAGAGAGAGAGAGAGAGAGAGAGCAGAACCTGATGCAGGGCTTGATCCCACAACCCTGGAATCATGACCTGAGCCGAAATCAAGAGTCACATATTCAGTCTACTAAGCCATGCCGGCTCCCCCAAAATAAATTTTTAAATGTCATACTCATCCTAATGCTGAGCCTGGTCTCTTACATTATACGTAATATGATTGTGACAGTCCTCATAAACCATGTACCACTGAAAATAGAAAAGGACCTCCCTAATGGAAATACCAAATATTACACATTAATCACATTATGCTTTGCCATCAATTTTGTATTTACATATGAGTACAATGCATACAGCTATTTTCTTTTGAATTAATTTTAGGTATATTTAAAAATGTATTATGCTTATGGACACTGACATTTTTAAAAGCTGTTCAAGTTGAAACCAAATTAGAACAAACCAGTTGATACTCATTTTAATAGGAACACAAATGACTCAATGTAGGAGAAGCCAGTAATGAGTTGTTCTATTCTGCCATCATAATGTGCATTAAATGTGTTGTCCTTCACACAGCAACACAATGCTACCATTAACAGAACATCTGCTTTGTGCTGTTTTTCAAATGTGACAGTAAATTTTTTCTGAAGCAAATACACTCTAGAACTTAATTTCACCAAAGTCTCTAGATACCTTAATTAGAGGTACTGGGTATATAAGTTTAACTCTTCATAGAATGTATGTATTTATTTATTCATTACTTAATTATGCTTGTAGCTTCACAATATTCTGAGTGAATTAATTTATTCATTACCACCAAATGAGAACTTACTATCCCTGCTAATTAAGAGTGAAAATGTTTACCAGGTATTCATAGTAAGTGGAAGCTCCGGTACCAAAATAGTAACAATTTTTATGTATATTCAATAGAATTATGGGTGCTTAAACTATTTTCTAGATATTCTAAGTCTTCTATAATGTGTAAGCTTCTCTACTCATTCTTTAAATGCTGCCTTGCCTTCATAGTTCTTCTCTCACTCTGTACTCTTTTTCTTACCACTCTCATTCATGTTCATTGCTTCCATTTTCAAATACCTGCCCATGACTTCAGATGTGTATCTTAAGGCCAGACCTCTCCTCTAACATTCAGCTTCACATATTTCTGCTTACTTGATATCTTGCCTTGAATATTTATCAAAGGTGCTTCAAACATACATTCTTTGAAATTACATGCATTCTTATTCCCAATTTTGGTAAATTTTACACTTACAGAATCCCCAGTCTCCGCAGATGGTGCAAGTGTGTGTGCCCATGCACATGCCAGGGATGTGAGCAGGCTTTTTTGACACTGTTTTCTCCTACATCATCCATCTGCAAACTAGCATGTAAGTCCTGCAAATTCTCTTCCAATGTGGCTTTCTCATCCGTGCACGGTTCTCCATCTCCAGTGTCACAGTTTTGCAATACTGTACAAGTATCCAGGATTCTTTCTCCTACATTTTTTAAAAGTTTATTTATTTTGAGAGATGGAGAAAGAGAAAGTAAGGCAGAGAGAGAGGGACAGAGAGAATACCAAGCAAGCTCCACACTGTCAGCAGGGGCCTGACAATGGGGCTTGAACTCATGAACCATGAGATTGTGACCCAAGCCGAAGTGAAGAGTCAGAGGCTTAACTGACTGAGCCACCCAGGCACCCCTTCCTACATGTTTTTGTTTCTTTGTTTTGTTTTGTTTTTGTCTCATTTCTGTTAACCTGTTTTCTACATTGAGGCCACATAGATCTTTAGAAAACGCACATCTGGTCAGGTCATGCCCCTGCTTTAATACCTTCAGTGGTTTTATTTGCACCTGAAAAAAACTAGACTCCTTACTACTCTTCCCTTTAATTTCCACACTCTAGCCAAAGTGGTCTTCTTCCCGTCTGTGGAGTGCAGCAAGCTGCTTCCTCAGTCAGACTCTTACACAGGCAGGTCCCTTATGGAACAGTCTTCAAACCTTACTCCACCTTTGTTATTCTCACATTTATCCTTTTCCTAGACAAAATACTAATTCTTCAGGACAGCCTTCCCAAACTTATTGAATCAAATAATATCTTACTATTTTTATCTCCCTGTCCTTTACCTTCATAACATTGAACAGTTTGTGATGTGATATGTGTGTGTGTGCACGCATGCACGTGCATGTGTCTACTGGATTTATACCTATCTCTCCCACTAAATGACAAGCTTCATGAAGGCAAAGTCTGCTCGTATTTTGTTCATCATTTTATCTGCAGCTACCAGCACAGTGCATGGCCTAATTCTTTACAATAACTATTGAATTAAGGATTGTGATATTTTATATTCAGAAAATATTAAAGTGGGGATGCAATATATGAAGTCTGGTTGGTATTCAAAGTGCATAGAATCGGGGCGCCTGGGTGGCTTAGGGGGTTAAGTGTCTGACTTCGGCTCAGGTCATATCTCACGGTTCGTGGGTTCGAGTCCCACGTCGGGCTCTGTGCTGACAGCTGGCTCAGAGCCTGGAGCCTGTTTCAGATTCTGTGTCTCCCTCTCTCTCTGACCTTCCACTGCTCACACACACACACACACACACACCACACACTCTCTCTGTCTCTCTCTCTCTCTCTCTCTCTCTCTCAGAAATAAACATTAAAAAAAAAAACCCAAAGTGCATAGAATCAGATTGTCTCCATTTGCTGTAAGAATGCATAAATCTGACGGTGAGATTCCACTTCTGACTTGAGTAAAAAAGGGAACTATTGTCCATCTGATAAAAAACAACATAGTTTCTCCTCAATAAGAGAGCTAAGCTAACAGCGTAATTCCTAAGGGTCTTTTCAACTGAATGCTCAGGGTCATCCTATCATGAACAAGGCCCTTACCATAAATGTCACATTAATTTTTTCTTCTAATTACTTTAATCCTACTTTATAGTTGAGACCAATTTTTTTAACCATCATTTTGATTACCAAAATTTTGAATAATGTTACAAAGAGAAGACAAAAGAAAAGGTAAAAAGAGAAAGTACTGGACAAGGTTGATTACAGTGCACAAAACGGAAGAAGGTTGCTTATCCACTGTCAGGGAGTCTACCTCTTCTGACCAGAAAAAGAACTCCTGACCACCTTCTCTGTCTCTCGTTTATTCTAAACCTTTGCTCTTTTTATGGCCTTGGTCAAGTTCCTTGCTATAGTAAATAGGAACTAAATACACAAATGAAAGGGTTTTAATCTCACGAGCCTCCCTCCCTTCGCCTGTATAATCTAATTGCTAAAACCGATACCACAGTTATGTACGATGATGCACAGAGCACACTTCCTTGCATGTCGGGGTTCCTCAGTTAAATAAGTAGTTCTGATTATTTTCACTTAAAAATATTTGTCTTGCCTCCCTACTCTTCCTGCTCATATCTCTGTGACTCAATAGCAGACAGATGCTTTAGAGAATGGGGCGGGGACACCTGTGTACTCCATCCCATAACTCAGTCACACCTTAGAGGTGAAAAGCAGTCTGGGAAACTAAGCTATTTACATTTTTCCAGTAACAACCACTTCTTTCTTAGGACACATTTCACTTGTCCTGTGGTAGTTGGTCATTTCTTTTTCCATCTCTTTTTACCCTGAGTATATGCACATGCCCTACTGAAAGCCTTAGTTCTGATATGCCACTAAGAGTGGAATAGAACTAAGAGAAAAGAACTAAGAGAAAATACAAAGAAAACAAATAAACAACAAACTCCAGCCTCTTAGCCCATCAGATTTTAAATGCTCCAAATACCCCGGTATCCATTCACAACTTTCAAGCAGTATTTTCTTTGCAGCTAAAACTACACTCGTTTGATAAATAACCAAAATAACTGCTAATGTCTCAGTTAACCAAACTTTTCTCTTTGCTTGCAGGCATCTTTGTTTTCCTTCATTTCAAAAAGAGATTTCCAGTAATCTTTCTTTTAAAGATAAAATATACAGGCCCCTAGTGTTTAAATGAGTTAAACTTGCATCTTTGATAGGCATCTTCTTTTTTCCTCCTTAAATCCCTATAATTTTCCCATTATTAGCTAAGGAAAATTTTACCAACTACCTGGTCAGAACGTCGATGATGATGATGATGATGATGATGATGATGATGTTATTTCTTTGGTAAATTACTCCTTTCCAAGTGAATTAATGGCATTTTACTTTGAAATTCCTTTTACAGTATGTATGTATTTTCTGTAAAATCTAAATTTCTTTTCCCTGGAGCAACTGGGTGGCTCATTGAGTTAAGTGTCCAACTCTTGATTTGGGCTCAGGTCGTATCATGGTCATGAAATTGAGCTTCTAGTCAGATTTTGCACTGGGTACAGAGCCTGATTAAGATTCTCTCTTTCCCTCTCTCTGCCCCTCCCCCCCCACATACTCCCTCATGAATGAATACATAAACATATAAATTAAAAAATGCATAAATCCATAAATAAATAAAATTATTTTCCTTTGTAGTAAGCACCAGAGACTGACAGTAAATACTTAAAATAGTCTATTCCATCCACCTCTCCGAATAGAAGCTGAAGGCTTAAGAGGCAAGGGTATGGTCAAGTTGAGAGACATGATGAAGGTGAGCTGTCATCAAAGCCCAGGTGTCCATGTTCCAGTTAGTGGTCCGTGCATCACTCCTCATTTTGTTACATGACCATTGCTATATGTTTGCAAGGAGTAGGATGGAAGAGTAATTTATTGCTTTTTACATTTAAAGTCACTGTGATGAAGAGAACAATGAATGAGTTTTAAACCTTATGGATTTGTACCTAGTACACTGAAGACTTACAGGAGGGCTCATTCATTACTGCATACTCTTGGCATGGTGCTTAGCCTTATATGTACTTGTTAAATAAATGACAAGCAGAAAGAGAGTAGCTACTGAGTTTATAAAACATGAAGACATTAATGATGAAACAACAGACAGCTTCAGTTCAGTGTCTGAATGCACTCTTTCAGTTTGGGAGTTAGAAGCCTCAATTTTGGCTATTGTGCCACATATCCCATTTAAGCAGTTGCCTCATGGATGCTAACAGCCATCAGACACAATTGTTTCAAAGAAGGTAAAAAACAAATCAAAACAAAACAAACCACTGCATTAGAGGCTTTAAAACCCTTTTATTCTAAATTCAGTACAGTATATGCAACTTGGGAGTTCCAGCTACTGTTATGGTCAGAAATTCTGTAATCATTCATTTTTCTGGGTGTGATAGGCAGAATTTTAAGATTACCCCAACACTTCACACTCGTGTAAAATTTCCTTTGAATATGATCAGATATCACTCTCATGAGTAAGTTATGTTATATGGCACAGATTATCCTTGGAGGACCAGACATAATTAGGTGAGCCCTCAAAAGGAGCAAGATTTCTTTTTTCTGGGGAAAGAGATTCAAGTGCTGGGGATTCTACATAAGGGAGATTCTCTGCTGATGGCTTTGAAAATGGACAGGGTCTCATGGCAAGGAATGCAGTCAGCTTCCAGTAGCTAAGACTGGCCCCTTCCCAACAGCCGCTCTGACAAGTGCAGAGTCAGACCCCATCTTTTCAAAGATTTGATGTTTTATTCCCTTCTTACTTCACCTTAATCCTGGTCCTGATTCAGTAACATGTCCCCTAGACACTTCCTTATCTTTAGGTTACTAGCAAGTATCAACATACTCTTTTATTTCTGAACTTGATTCAGAAACTTTCTACTCAGTATTTTGGTTACCTGGCAAGTGGCAAAGTTATGTGTTCAAAAAATCATTCTCTGGATCTGGCACATGGGTTCCTGGCTATGTTCATCTGAGCGTGGTGTCATAGGTAGTGGACTCATCAAAGACAATGCCTCCCTTCCTCTGAATTAGCCTTGATCACCAACTGATATGTCCAGTTTCTCCTAAATATCATTATCTTGGCTAGAGCTGATGCCTAAGAGAATGAGGCACAGGGATGAGGAAACCTTCAGAAATCCAGTCCTTCATTCGCAGTATAGCCGTTGAAATGGTTGAAATGGTATTGGAAGCAGCAGGTTTGATAGTGGACAGTTAGTCTAAGTGGGACTGGAGCAGAAGGTAAAGGTGGACAAGGTGTTCAGCCACTGAAAGGCTAAAGCTGTTGTCAGGTGCCAAATCATTCTAGATGACTTCTGCCTGAGAAGGTGTTATTACATCATTCAGGAAGGAACAGGATGGGTGGAGTCATAGATAGCTCTAATAGTTAAATGGTGACAATCCTGATTTTATAACTTAGGACTTCTGATCTGTAGTTTCATGGTCTTTGCTCCACAACATTTTCTATTGCCAGGCTTATTAACCTAGAAACCTGTCTAAAAGTGACCTACTGAAGACATAAATACTCATTCAAAATATAAGTATTTAATTTACTGGCAAGTAAAATGAAAAGTTGGAAAATCGATTTTAATGAATTGAGAGTATGTATTAGCATATTTATCCAGACAAATCAGATATTTTTGCATTAGCCACATTAAGGAATAGAGTTCTGAGTCTGTTAGTCTAGCCCTCTATTGAATACATTTGTGAACCCAGAGGAAGAAAATTTATTTTTTATGTACATGCATACAAGCTAAGATAGTCCTGACATTCATACCAGTTGCCATATGCACATTAGAATTTATAAAGAAAAAAATAAAAACTCTTTTTTGGAAGATGCATTCATAGCTACAGTGGAGTTTTGGAGGCCCGGCTTCTTCCCCTGACTCACTGCTGTTCACTCTTGCGGAGAAACAAGTCAGTCAGAAAGCTGCTCCAAGGCTATGGCTTTTAAAAACACTGGGAAGACACGTTTGGAACCAGAGGTGGCAATTCACTGAATTAGAATTAGTTTAAGCAGCTGCAAGGTAAAATCTTGGGAGAAGAGTATGTGCCGACTTGATCAGAGGCGCAAAGGAAAAGAATCTCAAAGTGAAAAGACCAGTTTGGATGCCTTCAAAGACTGAGAATCTACGAGAAAAGCTCCTTGTGGTGACGGTTCCAAGACTTGGAATCATTTTCAGATGAGGATCCACAAGTGGACTCCCTGATTTGCACAGTCCTTTTGAGATAGTTAAAAAGATTACTTCCATCAGCACTGAGCCATGAGTTGAGGTTGAAGTCACCACTGCAGATGCTTAAATCAACCTTTTTAATAAATTATTAGTTGTTAAAAAAGAAAGAAAAAAAAAGTAAGCTGGCATACTGACAGGTTAGCTACGTAGAAAGAACACAAAGTAAACTGCAAAGATGACTAGCTTTGAATAAATTATAGTAAAGTTTTCTATTTCCTAAAATTAGAACTATCTGTAGGCACAAGTAATAGTCATGTGACAACATGCTGCTCATTAATAATTATTAATAATGGATGAATTATTCAACCAGTTATTACTGATTGAGTTCTCAAGCAAGCTTTTTTTATTATTTAAAATGACAAAAAATTACAATTCTGAGCTAAAGAGTTTACTGGAATTAGACAAAGAGATCTAGCTTTCTTTATCTATCCATACATCTGTCTTTCTAGGCAGGAAAATGGGCCAACTGTAAAGCTTGCCTCAAGAAAACAAACTGGAAGATAACAGAAGGTTCTACCTTTAGATATATTTCAGCTAATAATCTTGGAAGAAATGACAGAATTCAAGAATTATAATTCAGCAGCCCCTAATGGATTAATGGATGACACTGACCATCGTTGGTGACTGCCAACACCACAAAGCAAACAACAGATGTTATGTGCCTCCTAATGGAATAACACAGTGTCACTTTAGGAGTGATTTTACCAACAGAGACAAATCAATAAACCTTAATCTGAACAAGCTTCTCATTATAACTACTGAACATTATTTATGCTGACGGTCAGGTATATTGAGTTATTTTTATCCCTTGTAATGTTGTATGTGATTGACAATTTCTATTACAAATATCATGTCTTCAAATTTAAAAACCCAAGTAAAATGAAACCATTTTTAGCAAAATATAAATCACTACATAGGTCCATACAGAAATATAAAGTTTTCGTTGAACAGTACAACCTGAAACTTGTAGTCCTGATACATTTTCAGGGAAAATTTTGCTCCCAGAATGTACCCTGACCAGCCAGGTTGAAAGGTCATTACACCAAATGATGAAGGAAAAGCTAATCACCACATTACCTAAGTTCTTACAAGCCATACAGGAAGATGGGAAATTACTCAACCACTTTACCAGGCTAGCTGTCCTTGATACAAAGACTAGATGAGTATGCCCCTGGGGTGGGGTGAGGGGGGGAAAGAAACTTGAGTCAAGCTCACTCATATACATATTCTAAATAAATTCATGGCACATCCAGTGCAGCAGCAAATTAAATGAAATAGGCTGTGTCCAAGGAATGCAAAGATCGTATCACACTGAAAAAAAAAAAAAAAAAACCTGTGAATTGGAATTCACTATGTTAACAGAAAAGAGAAAGCATTTTATCATGTTCTGAAAGTAAAGGAAAAAAACCTTTGTTAAAAATTCAACCCTAGTTCATGCTAGTAACTTTTAGCAAACATACTAGAATGGAATTTCCATATTGTGAGGTCAGGAGCACACATATGTAAGGATGAAATGTTAAGACGTTCCCAGTATGGTCAGAATAGGACAGGGAAGTGTGATACCATTTCTACTATTCAAACCCAGACTGTATTGCATAACCAGTATATAGCCATATGTAGCAATACCAAAATAAGAGTGATGGATTGTGAAAAGAGATAATAAGATCCCCTAATTAAAACCTCCAAAGAAATTGGCTGTCCAGTATTTAAATGTATAAGGAACTTCAGGAAGCTGACGTAGATCACTATAGCAAAATCAGAAGTCGGGGCACCTGGGTGGCTCAGTCAGTTAAGCATCCAGCTCTTGATCCCAAGGGTGGTAGTTTCAAGCCCCCCATCTGGCTCTTCACTTAAAGAGTGGAGCCTACTTGGGATTCTCTTGCTCTCCCTTGCCCTGCCCCTCCCCCTTTCACTCTTAAATAAATAAATAAAAAAATCATAAGTCTAGCCATACAAAATAAATAGCAGATTCTGTTAATGGAAAATATACCCTTCAAAACAGTAGCAGTAGCCAAACTATACCTAAAAAAAAAAGAACTAGGAAATATATACATGATCTTTATGGAAGCAAATATTAAAAAAAAATTAACAGACTTAGGTAAAAGAGCAATGGAGCAATATACCATGCTTATTTATGGTGATATCTATTTATCCTACAGATGTCAATTCTTCTTATTTACAGATTTCTGCTTTACCTGGTGGATCTGGCCTCCAGTTAGCAGAAGAGAGGTATCCTGGCATCAACAAGGAGCCAAGGTATGACACTGAACGAGGACTGCAGGTAGAACCTACCAGAAAAGAGGGGGCAACAAAGAGGTTCCCCTCATACACCCCCCTCCACACTCCACATCCCCCTTCAACCCACCCTCCACCTCCCTCCTACTCACCCCTCCTTCCGCTGTCATTCTTGGAAGATCCCAGTCATAAGTGCTATCCTCTGCTCCCGCCTTACTTGCTACTGGGGGTTCTGATGGAAATGAAAGGCTTGGTCTAAGATGCCCTTAGTAAACTCACCAGAGGAAGAAGTCCCAGGCCCTCCCTGTCAGGAGTCAGGAAAGACCCATGTCTGAGTTCACTATAATTCCCCCGCCACCAGAACTGGGGGGAGGCCCACCCCACAGAAACCTACCGGAGCTTTTATGCTAGGGAGCCCATGTGGGTGTGGCCGGATGTGCTCGCCCGGATTTCCGGTACACACTGCTCATATGGAATTTGAGGCCTCGTCTGAGAGGTGTGGTCTCACCAGCAGCAGAGGGAGGAGGCCCACGATCCGGCAGGTGTCAAGGTGAGTAACTTGTTAGAACTGAAGGGATGCACTCCTTTCAGAACCTAGGTGCCCCAAAGAGCACCCGTTCTCCTCTATACCCCACCCCCACTGCCACCAACTCGTGGCACGAGCTCATAGAACTAACATCCCCTTACTTTCGCATTAGGAGCATTTGGGATGGGAGGACTATACCTGAAGGGGCAGTTCCAAGTCGGCAGAGGGAGATTTCAAAGGACTAATTAGGAGTCACGTTTAGCATTCTGAATTAGAATGGAGGCTACAAGCCCCCACAGAAGAGTGGAGACCCACAGAGTTCTGCTCGCCTGTGTTTTGTGTGTTCCTAACATAGTAACCACAAAACAGTAAGCGGAGGCAGGTTTTCTCAGAGCGCAGGTAGAATATCCCTACTAATGCACCCCATCTTTTCCTCCATATTCTAGGGTGACCTCTTGATCAGCCTAACTGCTCGCACAACTGCCTGCCATCACCATGCCTAGAGGTCAGAAGAGTAAGCTCCGTGCCCGTGAGAGACGCCGCCAGGCCCGTGGTGAGACCCCGGGCCTGGAGAGCACGGAGGCTACTGCAGCAGCAGCAGCAGCAGCAGCAGCAGCAGAGGAGCGCCCCTCCCCTGCCTGGCCTCTTTCTGGGGATGGAGCTCAGAATATGCCTGCCACTGCGACACCCAGAAGTCCTCGGGCAGCCCACAGGACCCCGTCTCCCGCCAGTGCTGGTGCAGCTGTTTCATGCCCCGATTCAGATGACAGTGACAAAAGCCAAGATGAGGAAAGCCGACGATCCTCTAAGGGCAATGAGTTCTTATGCAGAGATCCATTAAACAAGAAGGTGGTTTTGTTGGTGCAGTTCCTGCTGCAGAAGTATCAGAAGAAAGAGCCAGTTACCAAGGCAGACATACTGAAGTGTGTCATCAGAAAGTACAGGTGTCATTTCAATGAGATCCTCAAGAGAGCCTCTGAGCACATGGAGCTGGCCTTTGGTATTGATGTGAAGGAAGTGGATCCCATCCGGCACTGCTATGCCCTCCTCAGCAAACTAGACCTCAGCGTCGATGGAACGACACTTGAAGGAGAGAACATGCCCAAGACTGGCATCCTGATGATCGTGCTGGGTGTGATCTTCATGAAAGGCAACTGTGCCCGGGAGGAGGAGGTCTGGGAAGTCCTGAATATGATGGGTGTATATTCTGATAAGAAGCATTTCATCTATGGGGAGCCCAAGAAGATCATCACTGAAGATTTGGTGCAGCTCAGGTACCTGGAGTACCGGCAGGTGCCCGGCAGCGACCCTCCGAGCTATGAGTTCATGTGGGGCCCGAGAGCCCATGCCGAGACCAGCAAGATGAAAGTCCTGGAGTTTTTGGCCAAGATCCACGATACCGTCCCTAGTGCCTTCCCAGCCTGGTATGAAGAGGCTTTGCAAGATGAAGAAGAGCGAGCCCAAGCCCGAGCTGCAGCCAGGGCTCGTATCACTGCCATGGCCAGTGCACGTGCCAGGGCCATGGCCACCAGCTCATCCCACACTAAGTGAAGTCTCAGGCTGGTCCAAAAGGTATGTCACCACTCTAACAGTGGAGGGGCAGGGTGGGGCCAGAGAAGTGTGTATCATCTGTGTTCCTGCTGTATGTGGATAACGTGGAATTTTGCTGCTTTTTTTTTTTTCTGGTTGTATTTCAGATGCTGAAGTTTGAAGCAGTTTGTTTTTTTTGTGGAAGAAAAACGCAGTCAGCATTCTAAGTAATGGATGGCAATGGCCAGGGTGGGTCTGGAAGGAACACAGTGAATATCATCTTGGTGTTCTTGTTCTATATGGTAAACTTAAGAGTTCTCTTTTTAGAAATCTCTTTTCTTTCTTTTTTTTCTCTTTCTTTCTTTCACTCTTTCTTTTTGTTATATTTCAAATGTTATTTCTTTAATAGAGAGGTTACATAATTTTCAAATCTAAATTAATGATTTTGGTTGCATATTTGTTGCTGTTTAATAGGCTTAAGAGCAGGAGTTACATTGTTTAGGAAAACACATTGGGAAACCTTTCATGCTTACCAAAAAAACCCAGTAAAACATGGTATTGTCACAGGCATTTCCTTGGAAATGCAAAAAAACTTTAGCAGTAAAATTACTAGGATCAAAAAATGAGGGGGATAGAAGTGAAAGCTATTTCGTTCTTGGTTTTCCATATACATTTTAGCCTGCTGTTCTGTAAGAATACAAGATGCATGCGTGGATTTACTTGGCTTATTAAAGAATGTAGGAGAAATAAAAAGTTGAACACTAGAACTCATGCTTGCTGGCTCATTTATTTTCTAAATTCTAATTGAGCGTCTGCTCTTTGAAAGTCACAATGTTAGAAATGGGGAACCTGGGATATAAATGTAACACTCCTGTCTTAGAATTTTACAGTCCTTGAACAGTAATCATATGTGGAAGATGGTGAAAGACCCTCTAAGACCTAAAGGACCACTAAGAAGAAGTAAAGAGGTAAAGAGGAAGGGAGGGGGCTGGGAGGAGTGGGAGGCGGGGGGATGTCTATCTAAGAGCGGCAAGACACACATTCCCTGAGGAAAGGCAGTTTGGGGATTCAGGAAACTACGAGTTCCTTGATTAGGAACTAGGCTCTTAATTTAAGCTGCATGGTGGGCCACACAGGAGACTGTGGGACTGGTGAGTGGGGGCCAGACAGACCAATGGTTTCTCGGTGTTGAAGGACAAATCCAGGAATGCAAACCTGCTGTTGAGTCACTTTGGTATCATCAGCATAGCAGAGGAAAACCTCCTCAGCAGGCAGAAATGGAAGGTAGCCTGTGTTCGTGTCCATGGGCAGTTGCACAGGCAGCACAACCTAATTGTTTCCGGCACAGCATCTCCCAGGAATATCTAATCAGGGTGATAGTACTTTGAGGTGGCATGCTGAGAGCTTACTCTGTTGGCTGTCTTTGCTCTGAACTGGTGGGTAAGCAGGTCCCACTGCATTTAAATTGCATTTTTATTAGATTATCAGGAGTATGATTTTGCACATTCTAAGGGAGGATGAGGTTTTTGGTGATGGTGGAGTTAAGTAACTCATCCTGAACCAGGGAAAATTTTCTTTAGTTGTACTTGCTAAGCAGCATTATGGGTGAATTTGGTGTTCTTTGCCCCAGAAAACTGCATATTCTTTGATAACTCACGAATCTAAAACTGTCATAAAAATAAAAATAAATAAAATAGGGACACCTGGGTGGCTCAGTTGGTTAAGCGTCTAACCTCAGCTCAGGTCATGATCTCACAGTTCTGTGAGTTCGAGCCCCACATTGGGCTGTGTGACAGTGCAGAGCCAGCTTGGGATCCTCTGTCTCCCTCGCTCTCTGCCCCTCCCCTGCTTCCTCTTTCTCTCTCTGTCTCAAAAATAAATAAACATTTAAATAAATAAATCTCCCCAGGGGGAGGGTGCTATTGTCTGCAGTTAAAAAAAATCAAGTGCCGTGATAAACACCATTCACTGAAGACCTGCTATTCTCCAATTGCTCTGCCAAGTGCTTCCTAACCGTTATATTTATTCCAACAGCCCTACAAGATAGGGCTTATCAGACATAGTTTGCAGATGAAGAACTTGTAATTTTCTCAAGTTCACATGGCTGATAACTGGCAGAGCCGTCACTAGATCCCTGGTCAAATTTGTCTGGAGCCCATACTTTTCGACTCCTCCAACCTGAGGTAACCTTCCCTCTCTCTCTTTATTGCTCTCACTATTCTGAGATGTATCACAGGTAACTAAAACCAAGGCTCTTTAGCCCAAGTGCTAAAAGCAGCCCTCATGAAGGAAGGTGAATATGAGAGTAGCACAGTTGGGGTACTGTTTGTAGGCTTCGTTCACTGAGACGCGTCTTGTCCCAGCCCTTTCCTGCATTACAGCCCCTGGCTCCGGAGCACTCCCCAGTGTGACCTGCTGTCTGAATTGGAGCCTCCTTTGCTGACCAGCTCTTCACTGTGTCTGCGGGACGGTGCACCCAGCTGCCTGTGATGCAGACAGTCCTCAATCGCCTGCCCTCCCCCTTAGAGCCTCCCACCTCTCTGCAGCTGTACCCTGGAGGTCCCATCCCTCAGTGGAAGCATAGAGCGAGGAGTCTGCACACCTGATGGCTATACCACTGCCACCCAGCCCTACAGCAGTATGTTCCAAATGTGTTCCGGTGTGTTCCAAATGAGCTGGTGAATAGAGTCCTATTTCTTACAGAATGTACTGGTTCTTAGGATTTAACTAAAGTTAGATGACGGGGGTGGGGGTGGTGTAAATGACACAGATATTGTCAGTAGGGTTTTGCAGGAGTGGCCACTGAACACATACACATACATCAGTGACTAAGCTTACCCAGCTGGTCCGTAATCAAAGCCTCTCGTGTAATGTTTTAACCATGCCAATCACCCTGCAGCAAACATCTACTGACGCTGAGTTTCTCAGAACCTAGAGTTCTTCTAAAAGGGGAAAAAATGTTTCTTGACAGACACACTAACTTTGGACAGGAAAGACTGAAATAATTGGCCCTCTTTCTGCTGCCTCTTACCTCAGTACTTGCCCCAGAGGAAAATGCTTCGCTGTCTTTGTGCCTAATGGCACCCGTAAAACTGTCCTGCACATTTAGTCTCGCTGAGGGTTGCCTAGACTCACAAGTTAAAGTTTTGACCATGCTTCAGTAGAAAGAGAGCATTCTCATCCTACAGAGATTCTAGAATTCATTTAAGCGGTGAGTGCACAGAAGTGCCAGTGAGTGAAAAAGGTGAGCCCTCCTTACTGAGATTTTACAGGATCCTTTTGAAAATTAAATGTGGTCCAGTATTTGAAAGAACGTGCCACATAGCAGGATTGGAAAAATTTGCAGAATTGCAAGGCAAACTGGCCTCCTTAGAAACTCCAAGAAGAGCGTTGTTTTCACAACAAATTCTAATAATTGTTCTTTGTCTCTTTGTTGAGCATCTACTAAGTTCCAGTTTATGGGAAAGGCTGCAAGTGCTCATGAACATCATGTCTTGCTCTTCTTCCTGGGCTGACAGGGAGACTACATTCCCACCCTCCTCAGGGAGAGTCATGTGACTACTGTTGACACTGAAATAGGAACAGTAATGGTGTTTGTCATCTTCAGGCCGAGGTATTTGAGAGCCAGTTTGTCTCACCCATGCTTTCTGTTTTATTCAGCAGCCAACCTTGAGACCCTTATTGAGAAGTGGAATGATAGGAGCAGCCTGGACACCTGCCAACTCACATCAGAGTTTATGTGCATGAGAAACAAACTTTTGTTGTTGCTGTGGTTTTTAATTTTATTTATTTATTATTAATTGTTAATGTTTATTTATTTTGGAGAGAGAGAGAGAGCATGAGCAGCGGAGAGGCAGAGAGAGAGAGGGAGGCACAGAATCCGAATCAGGCTCCAGGCTCCAAGCTGTCAGCACAGAGCCCCATGGAGGGCTCGAACTTACAAACTACGAGATCATGACCTAAGCCAAAGTCAGACGCTTAACTGAGTGAGCCACCCAGGCGCCCCTAACTTTATTAATTTTTTAATGTTTATTTATTTTTGAGAGAGAATGTACATGTGAGTGTGGGAGGGTCAGCGAAGGGGGGATCAAGAGGATCCAGAGCCGGCTCTCTGCTGACAGCAGAGAGACCAATGCAGGGCTGGAACTCACGAACTGACCTGTGAGATCATGACCCAAGCCGAAGTCAGTTCCGACTGAGCCACCCAGGCACCCCCAGAACTTTGTTGCTTTAAGCCTTGGCAGGCTTACTGTTCTATCACCTGTCAGTTTATCTGATTAATCACATCTGTGATTAATGCATGGCTACTATCTTCGTGGTTAGGTGTATTTAAATATTTTAATAATAAAGATAACTTTAAGGCATTATATAACAAAGATAATAGTACATATGTTCTTGTGAAAAATTTTGACAATACAGATAATTACAATATCCTCCTTCCTCAGAATTCAGCCCCTTTTTCAGAGACAATCACAGTTAACAGTCTGATGAGGGTCATGTTACAGTTGATCTGAGACTTTTTCATGTGAAGATGTGCTATAAAAATACATGGAATTTTTAAGATTTGCAATGAACAGTGTACATATTGTTCTGCCTCTTGACTTTGACTTAATAAAATGAATGCAAGATATTTCTGTGAGAGCAGATACAGATCTATCACTGTCTTTTAACTACTCTCTAGAATTATTTTTTCTTTCTTGTTTTTATTTTTTTAATTTACATCTTTCTTGTTTTTATTTATTTTTTTAATTTACATCCAAGTGAGTTGGCATATAGTGCAACAATGATTTCAGGAGTAGATTCCTTAATGCCCCTTACCCATTTGGCCCATCCCCCCTCCCATGACCCCTCCAGTAACCCTCTGTTTGTTCTCTATATTTAAGAGTCTTTTATGTTTTTGTCCCCCTCCCTGTTTTTATATTATTTTTGTTTCCCTTCCCTTATGTTCATCTGTTTTGTATTTTAAAGTCCTCATATGAGTGAAGTCATATGATATTTGTCTTTCTCTAATTTCACATAGCATAATACCCTCTAGTTTTCTTTTAAAATAGGTTTATTGGGGGGTACCTGGGTGGCTCAGTCAATTAAGTGTCCAACTTCGGCTCATGTCATGATCTCATGGTTCGTGGGTTTGAGCCCCACATCAGGCTCTGTGCTGACAGCTCAGAGTCTGGAGTCTGCTTCAATTTCTGTGTCTTTCTCTCTATCTGCCTCTCCCCAGCTTGCACTCTGTCTGTCTCTGTCTCTCTTTCAAAAATACACACACATTAAAAAACTAATAAAATAGGTTTACTGGGATATATTATACAAAAAACAGCTCATACTTAATATGTACAGTTTGATCAGTTTGGACATATGTATACATCTGTGAGATCATCATCATGATCAATGCAGTAGACATATCTATCACCTCCAAAACGTTCCTTGTGTCCCTTTTCTTTTTTTCCTAAAAGCACTTCACAGGAAATCTCTCAAAATGTTAAGTGCATGATCCAGTACTATTAACTGTAGCTACAATGTTTGTTGTACACCACATCTTTATAACTAATTCAGCCTGAATATCTGAAACTTTCTATCCATAGAACAACTCCCTATTTACTACCTTTTCTCTTGGTCCCTGGTAACCACAGTTGTATTTTATGATTCTACAAGTATGATGATTTCAGGTACCTCGTATAAGTGGAACCATGCAGGATTTGTCCTTCTGTGGCTGGCTTATTTCACTTAGCATAATGTCCTTCAGGCTTACCTATGTTGTTGCAAATGGCAGGATTTCCTATTTATTTATTTATTTGCTTTTTAAAATGTTTATTTTGAGTGTGCACGTGAGAGAGTGTGCTAGAGAAAGCACATGAGTGAACAGGAGAGAGTCAGAAAGAGAGGGGGAGAGGGACTCCCAAGCAGGCTCTGTGCTGTCGGTATAGAGCCTGACTCGGGGCTCCATCTTACAAACCAAACCATGAGATCCTGATCTGAGCTGAAATCAAGAGTTGGATGCTTAACCAACTGAGCCACCCAGGTGCCCCAGGATTTCCCCTTTAAAGCAGGATAATAATGGGGCACCTGGGTGGCTCAGTCGGCTAAGCGGCCAACTTCAGCTCAGGTCATGATCTCACAGTTCATGGATTCGAGCCCAGCATCCGTCTCTGTGCTGACAGCTGAGAGCCTGGAGCCTGCTTTGGATTCTGTGTCTCACTCTCTCTCTCTCCCTCCCCTGCTCATACTGTGTCTCTCTCTCTCAAAAATCAATAAACATTTTCTAAAAATTTAGGAGGCAAGATGGCGGAGAATTAGGGAGCTCTGTACATTTTGTTCACCCCCATCTCTCAAACAAGAGAAGGCCTGAAACCATAGGACACTGAACCGCAGGACTCTGGGAGGAAAAGAGACAGAGTCCACTAAGAAGACAACATCATAGGTGAGTGAGTGTGACCTGGGGAAGATGAAAATGGGGCTGGGACCTAGAGACATGGAGGGAGGGGAGAGAATCCTCTTCATAGGGAGCCACAGAGAGTCAAGGGGAAGAGACAGAGTGACTGAAACTGCTCATTGAACTGTCCCTGGAGAAGAGAAAAACCTTGGCTCGGGTTGGAGAGTGATCCTCTTTCTAGCTGTGGTACTGACTGAGCTGGGTGCCCAGTCCCAGGCTGCGCCAGGAGAAACTGCTCCACTGCTCTCCCGGTTCGATTCCTAGCTGGGAAGCGGCCTCGCCTGTGGGATTATATTTCAGGCGGTATCAATGAAGCACACAGACTAAGGTCTGGAAATGAGGCAGGGCTTGGAACATAGAACATGACCCACCTTGGCTACGCCTGCAGCACAAGGAGATGGGACCCAAAAGAGTGATTTGTAACACTTGGTTCGAGAAGGGACTAGGGCACTGCCATTTTTCTCCCTACAACCACCGAGGCAGGACCTCAGGGAGCGGCCCATGGGACCGCAGTGGAGGCTAAGACCTGCCTACACCAAAATATGCCCATCCCCACTCTAGAGCTGCTTTTTTTTCTTTTCTTTTTTTTTTTTTTTAACCACAGCCTGGGGCAAGACCAACATGGATGCACTGCCGTGATTGATTCTAGATCAATTCCTTCTATTCAGATATATTTTCCATGGTCTCATATGTATCCCTCCCCTTCGTTGGACAGGGCACTCTGGTCATTGGTTTGCTTAAACAGTCACATTTAATCCATTCCCTAGATGTATATTCTACACCTCCACTGCTACCTTTCCCTCTCTCTCTCTCCCCCTCTCCCTGGAGTAATCAGACTGTATAGTTTCTCTAACATTATCTTCGTTTCTTTCTCCTCGCCTCCTACCATATTCTCCTCTTTCTCTCTGAATTAAGCCTTTTAGTCTCTCTGCCTGGTCATTGTCCAATTTCGCTTCCTCCCTGCCCTGACATTTCTCTCTTTGCATATGCTCTTCCATCAGCACTGCATACATCCTGCTCTTTATTTGTGGCTGGGAATTCTGGTTTTATGCATTTAGACTGTCCTTTGTCTTTTGGGGTTTTCGTTTCTTTTCTTTCTTTTTTTTTTCTTTTTCATTTTCCCTTTTGGTTTGCTTCCTTGTTGGATTTGTCTGTGTGTTTTTCTGCCTTTGTTCCCTGTGTGTTTGTCTCTCTGTTTTCCTTTCCAGGGCTACCTCAAGAAACCAGCCAAAGTACACATGGTGGAGAGTCCCAAATACCACTATGAGTAGGGAAATAAAATAACCAAAGTCTGCATCAGGAGTGCTGATGCATAGGGGCACATGTGCCTCAATGTTCATAGCAGCACTCTAAACAATAGCCAAAACAGGGAAAGATGTCCATCAACTGACTAATGGATCAAGAAGATGTGGTTTATCTATACGATGGAATACTACATGGCAATGAGAGAGAATAAAATCTGGCCATGTGTAGCAACATGGATGGAATGTGAGGGTGTTATGCTGAGCGAAATAAGTCAGGCACAGAAGGACACATACTATATGTTTGCACGTATAGGAGGATTAGGAGGAACTTAACAGAGGGCCATGGGGGAGGGGAAGGGGAAAAATAGTTGGGGAGAGGGAGGGAGGTAAACCATGAGAGACTCTTGAATGCTGATAACAAACAGGGCTGTTGAGGATAGGGGAGAGGGGAAGGGGGGTTGATGGGCACGGAGGAGGGCACTTGTTGGGATGAGCACTGGGTGTTATATAGAAACCAACCTGACAATAACCTATGAAAGAAAAAAAATTTAAATAAAATAAAGGAGGGTAATACTCTACTGTGTTGATGCAAAATGAACATAGCTCTTTTTTTTTTTTTTTTCAATTTTAAAGGAACAGAGTTTTATTTGAGCCCCAGCTTGGACGGCTGCCCTGCATACACAATCTACACAAAGAAGAGATCATTCCAGGGAAGGAACATTCGATGCAGGGTTATAAATGTTTGTTTGTTTGTTTGTTTACATACTTATACATCATCATGACAAAGTACATTATAGAAAGTTATGGACTTTACCTTATGTTTTTAGTATGTGCAAGGCTGTGAGAATTTAATATTATGGGAGCCAGGGAGGTTTTTTTTCTTTTTCATATCTTTATGTTTGGGATGGTCCTTTTTTTATTTTAGTGAAGCAGATGTACATTGTGCTCTGGCGAGAAATAGAGCTTATGCTTCAAGGCTTTGCCATGTCATTTTGACCTTGGTGAATATTAACTTTCCTTTATTGCATCAACTGTGTGATGCATGTGTATATATAGTTATTAAAATATATAAATATATTTATCATAGTTTCTTTATCCATTTCTCCTCAGTGGACATTTAGGTTATTTCCATAACTTGGCTATTGTGAATAATGCTACAACGAGCTTAAGAATGTAGATAGCTCTTTGAGATTCTGATTTCCATTCTTTTGAGTCTACATACCCAGGAAGGAGATTGCTGGATCATATGATAGTTCTAGTTTTAACTTTTTGAGGAACTTTCATGCTGTTTTCTATAGCAGCTTACCATTTTACATTCATACCAACTGTGTGCAAGGGTCCGATTCCACCACATTCCTGCCAACACTTTTTTTTTTTTTAATAATAACCATCCTAACTGGTATGAGATGATATTTCATTGTGGTTTTGATTTGAATTTCCTTCATAATTAGTGATGTTGAGTATCTTTTCTTAGACCTTTTGGCCTCTTAAAGGAGAGATCGTCAGGAAGAAAATAGGAGAATCAGGGCATTGCAAGTCTTGATTACACAGAGACATTAATCATGGCAACTCAAACCATCATGTTCCAAGCCTTCCCCCAAAAAGAAAGAACAGGTAAGGATCATCCTATTTATGTTTGTGCAATAATTAATTTAACCATTCTCCTCCTAACAGACATATAAATTGTTTCCCATTTGTTACTATGATTAACAGGACTGAAATCAACATCTTCGAACATGAAATCTTGGGCAAATGTGCATGCTTTCTCATAGGAAAGAGGTAGCAAAGTATAATCTTTTTTTTTTTTTTTTTTTTTTTTTTTTTTTTT
>NW_024081932.1:414914-421971 GCF_003009895.1 Hyaena hyaena
TCATTTGTTTCCATATATTTTTTAATTTCCTCTCTAATTGCCTGATTGACCCATTCATTCTTTAGAAGGGTGTTCTTTAACCTCCATGTTTTTGGCGGTTTTCCAGACTTCTTCCTGTAATTGATTTCAAGTTTCAAAGCATTGTGATCTGACAGTGTGCATGGTATGATCTCTATTCTTTTATATTTATTGAGGGCTGCTTTATGTCCCAGTATGTGATCTATCTTGGAGAATGTGCCATGCGCAAGCAAAGTATAATCTTGATTAACACAAGTGAGTGTAAAATTGTACCTCTCATAGGAAAGAGGTAGCAAAGTATAAGCTTGATTAATGCAAGTGAGTGTAAAATTCAGCACAAGTAGTGCTGAACTTCTGTTCCAGAAATGCCATACCACTTCATAGTCTGGCCACTTAAGGTGTGTGAATGCCTTACATCCTCAGAGGCATTTTATTTCCTCATACTTTGAAATTTTGGTCAAACTTAGGGATAAAAGAGAGTGTCTCGTTATTGTTCTACTTCCTTTTTTCCCAAACAGGTTTAATATAAAACTCAGTTGTGGGATTTGTGCGTTAATGTCTTGAGAGCCTAGATTTTTCTAGGCATACTTTATATTTTGAAATACCAGTAAAACATTCCTCCTTCACTCTGAAAAGCAAGAACTTAACAGAATGACGAGTTGCTGAGCCATGGAGCCAGACAGGACACTCTGAGGTAGTGAAGGTCAGAGGTCAGAGCAATTGCCTGTGTCCATCAGAGAGAGACCACATATAAAACTTCATCTGGAGAGTCCAGGGCAGGCTGGTGGTCAGCATTTTGGATCTAGAGTTGAGCTGAAGGTGTACAAAGAACTGTAAGGAGGAGAGGTGGGAAATCTGTGTAGAGGGTCCAGGAACTTCTGTTAATTGAGAAGGTTTGGCAAATCTCTGAATTGCCACCACTAGCTGAAGTTGTGAGGTGGTTTCAATGGGCAGGTCTACTGGGTGAAAGGACTAAAGGGATGCCAGACACCTCCCACCCCCGCCACTGAAGTCTCTGGCCCAAAGTCAGGCAGAATATGGGTGGCTTCGCCGCATCACCCAGTGATGCTGCACATGCTGGCTCCCGGGAGGGCTGTCTCTAGGCTACTGCAGTGGCCCACTGCAGCCTTGCCAGTGCTGCAGTCTGGGCGCAGTGCTGATGGTGGCAGGGCAGTGGCATTTCTTCCCGTGTGCGGTGCCCTGCCCACTGAGTTGGGGACAGCATGAGTGGGCAGGTTTGGTAAGTGCTGACAGTTGAGACAGGCCAGGAGTAGCAGTGAGCAGTGGAAGGTGCCTACCACTGTGAGGAGGTGGAAATTGAGGGGATGTATTCTTAGACCAGTTGCCTGCCTGATTAAGGGCTGAGTGTGGACATGTCTGGAAAAGATGATCCAGATGGTATCTCCAACTCCGTGTCTTCCGAGGTTCCTGAGTTCCTGGCACCAGGGGCCAGATGCCCTATGGCTGTGTTTGGTGGCCACCAGGTATTTCCTAGGGTAAGAGGTTGACTCAGAATGCAGACATTAGTATGGTGGATGGAGACTTTGTCACGTTGGCATGGTTTATTAAATTGACCATGGATGACAGGGATACGTGGAGTCCAGAGCTCTATCTTTATGGTTGTAATAACCTAGAGCTGATGAACTTGAAAAAAAAAATCGTTGCTAGCGGTCCCCAGGTTATCACATGATCTGTAGCACAGTGTAAATCACTACTCACTAGTATAGTGTGGGGAGGATTTGTGTGTCTAAGAAAGTTGCATATCTCGCCTAAGTGGCAACTGAGTGAGAGTAATGTACAGTGAAGGGGACAAGAAATTAGGTTTACTTCCCTGTATTAGAAATTTAATAGAAGTTGTATATTCTCTCGTTAGCAGGTTTTTCCCCTTTTATTTGTGACTGCTGCTTCATCTTTTCCACCAGCCACAACACACATTATTCCTTGAGTTTCCTTCCACATTTGCATAAGTAAGTCTCATATCCACAATCTTTATATAGCTCTGCATTTTATTTTCAGTCACTGCATCTATCAGAAGCATATTATTATCACTTGGCCCAATCAACTCCATAGACCCCAGAAATTTTAATGGCAGAAAACTGGACACTGGTGGACACAAATAATTGTACAAGTTACAGCCTCCCTATTTAAAATCTTTTATTTTGAAATAATATAAGACTTACATAAAAATTGTAAAACTAGTGCAGAGAGTTCCTGTGGCTCTTAGAACCAAGTTCAGCCAAACAAATCTGTTTACATTGTGATAGTTCATTTACCAGAACTCATAAATTGACATTGATAGAGTAGTATTTAACCACAGTCAAATCTGGATTTCCCGAGACTCCAACAGGCAATCGCTGCTTTTTGTTAGGTTTTGTTCTCTTTGGCATATAACTAAAGACACTTTTTTTTCACTTGTATAAATCTATATGAATTCTACCAGAATACAGACACAGAAATTTCCCAGAAACCCAAAGAAATTCCCTCTGTTCCTTCTTTTTGGGGGTTTATTTTATTTCTATTTTTTCATCATGGTAAGTATGCTCTTTAATCCCCATCCTCTATTTCACCCATCCCCCCAGCCACCTCCCCTCTGGGAACGATGTTTGTTCTCTATGGTTAAGAGTCTGTTTCTTTGGTGTGTCTTTTTTCCTTTTTTGTTTGTTTCTAAATTCCACATGCATGAGCTCATAGGGCATTTTTCTTTCTCTGACTCATTTCACTTAGCATGATACTCTAGCTCCATCTGTGTTATTACAGATGCAGGATTTCATTCCTTTTTATGGCTGAATAATATTCCTGTGTGTGTGCGTGTGTATCCCACATCTTTATCCATTCGTCAATCAGTGGACACTTGGGCTGCTTCTGTAGTTTGGCTCTTGTAAATAATGCCTCAGTAAACATTGTGGTGCACATATCCCTTTGAATTAATGTATTTGTATTATGGGGGTGAATACCCAGTAGTGTGGTTATTGGACCATAGGTTAGTTCTGTTTTTAATGTTCCTTCTTTATAATCACATCAATGTAATCCTTGGCCACTGCTGATCTATTCTGTGTTAGTATCATTTTTGGGGGGAAATGTTAGACAAATGGAATTAAAGATTACATAATTTTATGAAATGAGCTTTTTCAGGTGGCATAATGTACTTGAGATATACCCAAGTTGTGAGGATAAATACTATTTCCCTTTTGCTTGCTGAATAGGATTCCCAGTACAACAGTTTATCCATTTAGCCATTGGAGGAGACTGGAGTTCTCTCTAGTTGGGGCTATTACAGATACAGTTTTTATGTTCATTTGTGTATGGTGTCTTGTGTGAACATTTATTTTTATTTCTCTAGGGTCAAGTTTCAGAAAGGGCTTGTTCTGTCATACAGTAAGTATATGTTTACATTTTTCTTTAATATTCATTTATTTTTGAGAGACAGAACGTGAGCAGAAGAGGGGCAGAGAGAGACAGAGACACAAAATCTGAGGCCAACTCCATGCTCCGAGCTGTCAGTACAGAGCCCGACATGGGGCTCGATATCATGAACCACGAGATCATGACCTGAGCCAAAGTTGGTAGCTTATTTGACTGAACCACCCAGGTGCCCCAGTGTATGTTTAACTTTATAAGAAACTAGTAAATTGATTTCCAGAGATCCTAGAGCATTTTACTTTCTCACCATCAATGAATGACAGATCTAGTTGTTTCATATCCTCATCAGCACTTGAGATTTTCAGTAATTTCTATTTTACCTATTCAAGTAGGTATGTAGTAATAGGTCATTGTGGCTTACAATTACATTATACCAATGGATAATGATGTATTTTTTCATCTCCTTTATAATCCATATATTCTCTCTGATGAATGGTGTGTTTAAGCCTTATGCTCATTTTTTGAAGTTTATTTATTCATTTTGTGAGAGAGCAAGCCACAGGAGAGGGGTGGAGAGAGATGGAAAGAGAGAATCCCTAGCAGGCTCCTCACTGTCAGTGCAGAGCCCAAAGCAGGGCTCAAACTCACAAACTGTGAGATCATGACCTGAGCTAAAACCAAGAGCCAGATGCATAACCGACTGAGCCACTCAGGCACCTCACTGCTAAATATAGAGACGTTTTGGGGGTGGGTAGGTGGAGATGGGTGGGGAGGATACCAGTATTTGATCATGTAGGTGATTTGCAAATACTTTCCCCTAGTATGTGGTGGAGGTGAGCTGTGTGTCTTACAGACACTCGGTTCTATAGCCTGCAATAAATTCATATACCAACATCAATGGAGGAAAACTTTTAACGTTCTGCCCTTGTGTCTGCCCAGTGTGTCCTGGGACAAACAGTTCCAAATGCTTCAGTGTGTGAATGTGGGACAGCACCAGAGACCACTGGTAACAGCATCCATGGGGTTATATAAAGACAGCAGCTCTGAAACCTCCTTAGAGGTAAGTACGGGACTTTATTATTATTTTAATATAGTGTAAATCACAGTAAGGCTAGTATTTTTTCAGCAAACTTGTGAGATGGTGCATAGATGAATATGCACGCATTCTCACAAACACACAAAATTGATAGATAGGCTAGTCTTTTGCCTTGACTTCAAAGAAGTGTACTCTATGGAGCACTTCTATGGCTTTGTCAGCAAGGCCTGTGAGGCCTGTGAGCCTGTTAGGCTGTGAGGAAGCATTTCTTCTCCGTGAGCCCCGGAAGCTAACGACCAGAGGTCTGGTGTAGCAAAAGTGCCTGGGGGTACTGCCCAGTGTAGGCCAGAGAGCCACCATGCTCTGAGCTCCTGGGGGGGCCCGAGAGCCCATGGGGAGACCGGAAAGAGTCAAGTCCTGGAGGTTTCAGAAAGGTCACTTAGAATGTCCACTGTTCTTTCCCATAGCAATATGAGGGGGCTTCCCACAGCGAGGGACAGAGCAAGAGGGGACTGGAGCAAGAGCCAGCTGGCGTCTTTAGTTTTATAGTGTGTGGTGGAACACTGCAGTCTCAGGGTTCCCTTTCCCTTCTCCTCCGTCTCCACCCTCAGAGGCGACTCTGCTCTCCTTTCCCATCTTTTCTTTCCCCCGCCTTCCCTTCCCATTTCCCACTCACCCGCCACGGTATCCAGTCCCATCCTTCTCTTCCCTTCCTGTCGCCACTTACACGGTTCCTTTTCTTCCCTTCTTTACACACACTGTACTCTGCCTTTTCGTCTCTTCCCTCCCCCCACACAGTGCACACTCCCTTTCCTTCTCTCCCTGCACACACACAACCCTCCTAAACTGCCTCCTCTCCCCACAAACTACCCTGTCCCATTCCCTCTATTCTCTTCCCTTCTTTTTTCCCACAGGTGCACGACACTATCCTCTCCCTTCCCATGTCCGCACACATCACTTCCTGTCTCTTTCCCTTCAATATGCACAGCCCACACTATCTTCCCCTTCCCCCAACCCCCTCTGCACTCTCACACACAACTGTGCTGTCATTTCCCCTCCCGTTCCCTCCATCCCCACACTAAGCTCTTCTCTCCCTCCCCTTTCCCCTCCCACACACTACCCAGTCCCTCCCATACCCTTCCTTTACACCCTGTCCCATGCTATGCTCTCCCTTGCCACCTCTACGCACTACAGTATCCTCTCTGTTCGCTTCTTTTACCTTCCTTTGTTCCCTACACACATACTCTCACTGGCCTTCCCATCTTTTCTCCGCATCCACCCGCACATACACACTACACTGTTCTTTTCCTTTACTTCCTTTCCATTCTCCACACGTGAACTATGACACTGTGCTATTCCTTCCCTCTCGTGGTACCTTCCCTTCTGTTCTACACACAGACACTATACTCTAGCTTTCCTTCCCTTCTTCACAACACACACTCCCCACTTCTCCGTCTCTTCTCTGAGCAGACACACACAACCCTACTTTCCCTTTTTTCCCGTACCCAGACTACACTATCCCTGCCCCCCCCAACTGTGCATTCCATGCTCTCCCCTTTCATTTGCACACATACATTTTCTACAAACACATACACAATGCTACCCCATCCATTCTCTTCCCTCACCTTCTGTTCTCCCTTCTCGCACCCATCACATATACTATACACTAACTTTCCTTACCACCCTCCCCCACCACACGTACAGTATCTCCTGCCTTCCCTACTCTATGCACACACATTACACTCTCCCTTCCCTTCTCCACACAGAAATACTAGATTATACTGTAGTTTCATGTTTTCCCTTCCCTCCCCCTCAACACTACAGTGTCCCTTTCAGCACACAAACAAGACTACCTCTCTTCATCTCTCCTGCCATTCTCTTTATGGTCTGTGTGTTGTTATGCAGAAGATGTTCAGTCAACTCTTAGTTCTTTGGAAGGAAGTGTTCCATAATTAGGTGTAGATTTGGTGTCTTCATGGAAGAGTGAGTTCAGAGTCTTCCTTCGTTGCCATCTTGAGCCAGAACTCTCTTATTGCTGTTTGTCAGGTTTAAGACTAGGAAATAGGTAATTTCAAAAGAAATTTGGGAACTCTTCCTCCTTATTTTAGGATATCAAACAGGATATCATTGTGTTGAGTAGGTTTTTCTCTGGAAATTTGTTCAGCTTGACAGATCATTGACTCATGGCTTTCCTAATTCTTTCAGTCCGTCACTCTGTAAAACTAAAAGATACATGTGTGAATTGGCTTAACTTATCTAAGAAAGTAGGAGAAATTAAAACTTATATTAGCTAACATGTTCATTGGCTCATTTATTCTCTAAACATTCACTGAACATGTGCTCTTTGGAAGACATGTAGATATTCTTGGGGTTGCTATGCATTTCGTGTCTGAGAGCAGCTAGAAGCGGTATCAGGGTAGCATAAAAAGGATGGAAGAGATTCAAGTCCAGGTGAGAGTAGCTTAAGTGTCCTTTTGGACATTTGAGAAACCAATTTTTAGTAGAAAGGACATTTCAACCTTAGCTGTGTGGTGGGTGAGGTCAGGCTGTGGGAGACCCTAAGATTATGTGTCTCAGCACTGACAGACTAAAGAATAAAATGTAGAATGGCTCTTCATACTGTTTTTTTTTTTTTTTTTTTTT
>NW_024081932.1:422035-436954 GCF_003009895.1 Hyaena hyaena
AGGGGAGGGTCAGAGAGAGAGGGAGTCACAGACTGAAACAGGCTCCAGGCTCTGAGCTGGCAGTCAGCACAGAGCCCGACGCGGGGCTCGAACCCACGAACCGCGAGATCATGACCTAAGCGAAAGTCAGACGCTCAACCGACTAAGCCACCCAGGCGCCCCACTCTTCATACTGTTTTTAAAAGTATTTTTAAATGTTTATTTTGAGAGGGAGTGGGGGACAGAGAAAATTGTAAGCAGGCTCCACTCTCAGCTCAGAGCCCAGTGGAGAGCTCCATCCTAGACCATCCATGACCTGAGCCAAAATCAAAAGTCAAATGCTTAACTGACTGACTTACCCAGGCACTCCTGCCCTTTTCTGCCAATTACTCTTGAATCTGGGATAAACTAGAAAGTTAGTTTCCATTGGGGGAAGCAAAGTAGGTGTTATAAGTACGTGTCTCAGTGCACTTGATCACAGTTAGTGAAGTAATTGTTTTATAGTCTCAACTGCAAATACATGCTGTCTTCCATAAAAAAAGGAAAGAAGAGGGGCACCTGGCTGGTTCAGGTGGTAGAGTTTGTGACTCTGGATCTCGGGGTTGTGAGTTAGAGCCCCATGTTGGGCATAGAGATTACTTATAAAAAGGAAAGATGACTCTAAGGGTGGACACAAGAACCCACAAGATGGAGGTGACAGTCAGGGGAGTTATCTGTAGACTTTGAAATCTAATAAAGGAACTGACAATATTTGCTCAGTGGTATTTCAGAAGTGCTACTGTCCACTGTGTCTTGTACCTCCCATTTCCTTATTTCTAAACAAGAGCGTCTCCTATCCTGCTATTGCACACTACATGTGTTAGGACACATGACCTGTCTCCTTGCCTCATAGGTCCACAGATAGAGTTTTACTCCACTTAATAAACTTCCTCCCAAGAGCCTCATTATCTGCAGCTACACTTAGAGATTTAGATGATGAGACTTGAATTTCAAGCTGATGTTGTAATGGAATAAGACATTTTGGGACCTTGGGAGAGTTTTGGATAGAGTAGGGACATGAGATATTGGGACCCAGAGGGAGGCAGACAGAATCACCTTAGAGGGAACGTGATGAGATGTCACCCCCATGATTAGATCACACTATACGTGTTGGGGAAATAATGAGAAACAAACTCTAATGCTGACTCAAAAATTCGTCTCCACAAAATATAAAATATATATATTTAATATATATATTAATATATATATAATATATAAATATATATAAAATAAAAACCAAAATATATATAAAAACCAAAACCAAAACCTTAGTAAGGAGAGACCTTTCTTCATAAAGAATGAATGCAAAGGTAGGAAGAGAACTAGAGTAGGGAGACTGTCAAGCATTAGTAAGGCAAAAAGAGTTTTCCTTTTGGAGAAAGGAGTACACAAAGCTAGAAAGAACTGGATACAGGGAAGCAGGATAGAGGGTGGTGTGACTGAAAAGATCAAAGGATGTCCCATCCCGAGGCCAGCCTGTTCATAAGATGGGTTGTGCTCTGGCTCAGGTGAGGGAGGGTGGCTGGAGGATGCAGAGAAGCTTAACCAAAGTTGGGCTAAGGAGCATTGGTTTCAACCGATCCGTGTCCACAAGCATTTGAGCTAATTACTTTTGAGGTCAAGAACGGGAGTTTTGAGGATCTGTGTCTGGCCGTGTCACAGGTAAACAGAGGAGCGCCAGGAGTCTTACCTAAGTGATACGGAGGGCAGATCTTTGAGGCAGGCTGTTTCTTGGAACACGAAGAACATGCAGACTGCTTAAACCTCACTGTTTTCCCGGATCCCAGGGCTCAGGTAACATGCAACATGATGAGGTGGGAAAGAGCAAAGTTTTATTACTGAATAAGCATTAAACCAGACTATGACGTACGTCCCAGGTAAGCAGCTAAAGGAAAAACAAAGTCAAAAAGACACCTCACTCTTCTGTCAAGCAGATACAATCCATTGTACACACATTCTTTATTTTGGCAGAGAGAGAGGGAGACACAGAATCTGCAGCAGGCTCCAGGCTCTGAGCTAGCTGTCAGCACAGAGCCCGACGCAGGGCTCAAACTCACAGACTGTAAGATCATGACCTGAGCTGAAGTCAGGCACTTAACCAACTGAGCCACCCAGGTGCCCCTATACACATGTTCTTAAGAGAAAAGGTAACTAATCCACAAGAGGGTTTGAGGTCTACATTTGTCACACGTATTTCTTCCTCGATGTACCTGGTCATTGGGTTGGTCCTCTGTTAGCCTTTATCCAAAAGGAAACATTGCCAGGATGCAAAATTGGTAGGAAGCATCTTTAGAAAAAGTGCAAATAGAAAAGCTGTTTAAAAAGAGGCGGGTGGGGGGACCTAGATGGCTCCGTCGCTTAAGCATCCAACTCTTGGTTTCGGCTTGGTCATGACCTCACGGTCCTTGAGTTTGAGCCCCACATCAGTCTCTCTGCTGTCAGCAGAGAGCCTGCTTTGGATCTTCTGTCCCCCTTTCTCTCTCAAAATAAACAAATAAAATATAAATAAAAAGAGGCAGGGGACGTCTCTCCCTTTGTTACTACAACATCGTAGAAGTACAGTTTTAGAAATTATCTTATTGCCATTTCTACCTTTCTCTGGGCAGATTGTAGCCATCTATATAGCCAATGAGTCATTAGTAAATTATAAAGCAATACAATTACAAGAATAAAGTAGGATACATTCAGTGCATTATTTGCCTTGGGGGAAAAACTTTAAATATACTAATAGTGAATGGTTAAAACAGATTCTTGACTATCAATGTGCAAAACCTCATCATACACTTTACACACTATTGTGATGCTTTATGGCTTAAGCTTTCAAATAATTAACTATCTGAGGAGTATTTAGTATTTCCTTAGAAAATATTACCCAATCCAAGCCTAAAGGGGAGATTAACTCTAGAGCTTGGTAATCTAAATTTTTAACTACAAGTTTTATTTCTCCTGAGCTGCCCTTAGTCACAGAAGTAACATCTACAAGACGGCTTAGGCCCTTCAATAAGTGCTCCATCTCCCCAGAGAATTTTTCCCACATGTGAAACACAGACACCTGTGGCCATTATCTATTATCAAAATATTACTAAGAGATAGTTGTCAGGGGCACCTGGGTGGCTCAGTCAGTTAAGCATCTCACTTGATTTCTGCTCAGGTCATGGTCTCTGGGTGTGCGATCCAGCCCCGTGTCTGCTCAGCCCTGGGTGTGGAGCCTGCTTGAGATTCTGTCTCCCCCTGCTTGCTCACATGCAAATGTGCACCTCTCTCTCAAAAAAAGAGAGATTCCTGTCAAAGGGTACAGTTTGAACTTCTAGTTTTTACTGTACATGACTCTGTTTTTAAGCCTCAAGGACAAGCCTTATGAATAATTTAAGACAGCATTTGTTTATCAGTATATATTGGGGCTGGAGAGAATTTGCTTCCCAAAGTGAATGAGTGATGCCTGATCTGTCCTCTGAAGCCTCTATTCCTAAATAATCAGTTTGTTCAGGCCAGGACACAGCTCTCATGCTGCTCATAGCCGCTAAATGTCTGGCTACCTTACCTTAAAAAAAAAAAAAAAAAAGGCTGGTGATGACAATAGGAAGGGCTGATTTTTCTCATACTGAAGTAAGAAAAATGTAAACTATGTGGTCTTTTGGTTAAACTTCTCATATTTACATTTATCAGCTTAACACCTTTTTTTAAATTTATTCATTTTAAGAGAGAGAGTCCCACACAGGGATTCTGCACCTCCAGTGCAGAGCCCAATGCAGGGCTTGATCTCACCAACCAGGAGATCATGACCCGAGGCAAAATGAGGAGTCAGAAGCTCAACCAACTGAGCCAGCCAGGCGCTCCCGCTTAACGCCTTTTTTTAAATTTGCTTTGTTCCAGCTGACTGGTTCAACCACTCTTGATCCTGATGCCTTCATATGAGGTCATGGTCTTGAATTCAAGTTCTTAATTCTTCCATAATGTTTATCAGCAGTGCTTTCCTGGTTAAATTCTGGACACAGAATCCTGACTAAGACATAAAGGGGACCCAGGCCAGATCATGAGGCACACAAACCTGTGTCCTCAAACATGGCATGTGATTACTTCACACACCTGCTGGTCTTTGTTACTAGTGAAACAAAGTTAAGCCTTAGTCCCCTTGTGCAGGAAAACCCACTAAGGAAGGGAACCACCACACAGGGAAAAGATCACTGCTTCTTTCCTTCCAGGACTTGATATGATGCAGGGAAGAATAAAGAAAAGTAGGAGAGCAGACAGGGGGATATCTGACAAAGGGAGGAGGGCTCTGTGAAAGAGAAAGTACCATTAATTCTCATTTCCTCTGCCATTTTTTTCCTTCTGGATATTCAACTCATATTTACCTTACCCATAAGAATGATACGAATGCCATAGATACCAATAACTCATTTGGTTGAGATGAGGACCCTTTGAGAATCTCTGCAAATACATTAATTTATACAAATTAAAAGGCCACTGCAAGACGACATTCTTATAGGTATGCCATTCCTACTGGGACAGATTACATGTTAAAGACCAAGAACCGAAGGCAACATTCCCAGCTTCCCAGAGTTTTCCATAATCAAAACTAATGGTGATCCTGGGATTTTAGAGCGCATCTCATCATGCTTCTTTAATAATAAAATCCTGAATTCAGAGAGGTTGGGTTTTCTGACAAGTATTCCAAAAGGGCAGAGAGCAAGAAGGAAAACGTAGTAAGTTAGGGTCTCTTACTTGACTTGTGTGTGTCCGTAGAACATCTGCTTATTCATTCACTTTCAGGAACTTCCAGAAGTCTTACCCTCATTGCCAAATTTGTTGGATAGTCAATTACAAACAAAATCTCCTGCCAACTCACAAAGGCCTCTCCACAAAACATAGGAAGGAGAGAAAAGTTTTATTACTGAATAAGCACTCAACCAGAATGTGACAACCATTACAATGCTAAAGAGATTGCTGAGACAGAAAGAGATCTCACCCTTTTATGTTGCCAAACAGATACAACCCATTATATCCACGACCTTAACAATAACAGCACCATTTACTACACCTAGTTCACCCTAAATTCACCTGGTAATTTCCAGGGTGGGGGTGGAGGCGCCAGGTGGGAGAGTATCTTTGTTAGCTAACTGCCTTTATCCAAATGGGAGAAAAAACTTCTCATTTCTTTATGACAGAAGATGGGTGCTGAAGTTAAATTTTTAGGGAGGCTGGGATATAGGGGTGCTATCTTTATGTTTACATTTCAAGGGGCTGACTCCAAGTTACTTGAGAATAAATTCCTGGGCTGTAAACAGGCAAGAAGCTTATTCAGCTTTTAAGACTTACAAAGATCTCAGTGAAGCAGAGAAAGAATTTACACGTTGCTTGTTTGATCTTTGACAGAGCGTGAGCAAGGGAGAGAGAGAGAGAACCTTAACCAGCTCCGTGCTGAGCATGAGCATGGGGCCCCGCAGGTGGCTGGATCCCACAACCCTGTGATCATGTTCTGAGCCAAAATCAAGAATCAGACCCTGGTCTGATATTTGTGGCTTTTTTGATATTTGTACTTTTTCTTATTTAAGATTGTTATTTGCCCTTATGCTTCACAAAGGGGGGATGGGACTGGATATTATAAGACTCCATTTTGCTAGGAGAAATGGTCTTGCTATGCTGGTGGGCCTGAAGAAAGACCTGTCCTGCCGTGAAGTACCTGTGGAGAGGGCCACATGGCATGGAATTACAGGCTGGCCTCCACCCAACAGCCAGCAAGAACACCACAACCACAAAAACTAACTTTTTAGCAGCCCTGCCAACAAAGTGAGTGAGCTTGGATTTCTCTCTAGTTTGGCCTTCAGATGAGAACACAGCTCAAGTGACACCTTTAATGCAGTCAGGTGAGCCTTTGAAACAGGGAGCACAGTTGATTTTTAGCCAGATGTCTTACATATAGAAACTGTGACATAATAAATTTGTGTTTATTTATCCCGCTAAATTGGTGCCGGTTTGTTCTGCGACAGCAGAATATGAATACAAGAATAGTCAACCATACTTACCTAGATATTAACTCTTTCTTTCAGTCTTCCTTCATTCCTCCTATACCAAGGGTCTAAGCCTGAGGTGGTTACCTGGTGACAGGAAAAGAGGTTCTCGGAACATCTGAGTAAGTAGGCGGTAACCATTTGCTTGGTCAAAGTTGAAGGCAGCTGGAAGGAAGAATGTAGAGCTGAGGAGAAGGCGAGTCTTGTTCTGGGAGCAGAACCAAGGGAGCATCCTCCTCTTCCATTTCCCCTCAACTGCAGGCCCCCATGGACTTATTTCTGGGTGACTCTTTGCACATTCCAGGATAGACTGTCAGAATAACGTCTTTCTGACTAGAATGCCAAGTACCAGTTAGATGGTGGAAAGTCCCCATTTACACATGTCCAGGGCACAACTTGCCCCGACTGGTGGGAGTTCACTTGCTAGAGGAGGCAGTGCTCACAGTGAACACCTCCAAAGCTGTCTGGCTACTGTGGAATCATGGTCACTCGCTGCTTCTTGAGGGCTACTCAGAGTAGCTCTGATGGCAACAAGGAAAGAGATCTCCTCCTCATTCCCTGAGTACGGTAAACCCCAGGGTGGCTCTCTACAGGAGATCCCCCCTGATAAGCAGCATAATCTTCAGGATAACTCCACATGGGCAAAACAATGGGGAGAGGCCGCAAAAGACCTCAATAGACATTTTACCAAAGAAGACATAGAAGACATACAGGTGGTCAATGGACATATCAAAAGATGCTCAACATCACTCATCATTAAGGAAATGAAAATGAAAACCACAGCAAGGTATCACCTTACACATGTTAGAATGGCTAAAATCAAAAGGACAGGAAATAAGTGTTGGGGAGGATGTGGAGAAAAAATAACCATCAGGGGCTGTTGGTGGGAATGTAAAGGGGTACAGCAACTGTGGAAAACAGTATGGAATTCCTCAAAACATTAAAAGTAGAAATACCATAGGGTCCAATAACTCTATGGGGTATTTACCCAAAGAAAACAAAAATAATTCAAAAAGATATATGCAGCTCCTGTTTATTGCATTATTTACAACAGCCAAGAAAAGGAGGCAACCTAAGTGTTCATCATGAGACAAATGAATAAGGAAGATGTGGGGTGTACACACACATACACACACACTCACACACACACAGGAATATACTCAGCCATAAAAAGGATGAGGAGTGCCTGGGGGGCTCAGTCACTTAAAAGTCTGACTCTCAGTTTCAGCGCAGGTCATGATCTTACAGTTTGTGGGTTTGAGCCCCACGTTGGGCTCTGTGCTGACAGGTAGCTCAGAGCCTGGAGCCTGTTTCAGATTCTGTGTCTCCTTCTCTCTCCCTGACCCTCCCCTTCTCACGCTGTCTCTCTCTCAGAAATAAATAAAACAGGGGCGCCTGGGTGGCTTAGTCGGTTAAGCATCCGACTTTCGCTTAAGTCATGATCTCGCGGTTCATGGGTTCGAGCCCCGCGTCAGACTCTGTGCTGACTGCCAGCTCAGAGCCTGGAGCCTATTTCAGAATCTGTATCTCCCTCTCTCTCTGACCCTCCCCTGCTCATGCTGTCTCGCTCTCTCTCTCTCCTAGAAATAAAAAAAAAAGAAAGAAAGAAAGAAAGAAAACATTAAAAAAAATTAAAAAGAGAAAAGGATGTCATTTGGGGCACCTGGGTGGCTAAGTCAGCTGGGCGTCTGACTGCGGCTTAGGTCATGATCTCATAGTTTGTGAGTTCAAACCCCACGTCAGGCTCTGTGCTGACAGCTGGGAGCCTGAAGCCTGTTTTGGATTCTGTGTCTCCCCCTCTCCCTGCCCCTCCCATGCTCATGTTCTGTCTCTGTCAATAATAAACATTAAAAAAAAGGATGTCATTTGAGACAACACAGATGGACCTAGAGAGTATCATGCTAAGTAAAATAAACTCAGACTAAGAAAGACAAATATCATATGATTCCAGTCATAGGCAGAATCTAAAAAATATATATATATACCCAAACAAATGAACATACAAAAAGCAGAATCACACCTATAAATAGAACCAGCTGGGGCCACCCAAGTGGCTCAGTCGGTTAAGGGTCCAACTTTGGCCTAGGTCATGATCTCAAGGTTTGTGAGTTTGAGCCCGGTGTCAGGCTCTGTGCTGACAGCTCAGAGCCTGGAGCCTGCTTCACATTCTGTGTCTCCTTCTCTCACTGCCCCTTCCCTGCCCCCCTCATCTCAAAAATAAATAAAAACATTAAAAAAAATAGAACCAGCTGATGGGTGCCAGAGGGGAGAAGGTGGGGGATGGGCAAGAAAGGGGAGATCAGGGATTCCAGTTGTGGAATAAATAAATCATGGGACTAAAAGGCACAGCATTTGGAATATCGTCAGCGATACTATAACAGTGGTATCGTGGGATAGATGGTAGCTATACTTGTGGTGAGCACAGCATAATATATAAACATGCCAATTCACTAAAATGTACCCCTGAATTTAATGGAATATTGTGTGACAACTACACTCCAAAAAAAAGAGTGTTAAAAACAAAGGTGGGGGGGGGGAGCTCCTGGGTGGCTTAGTCGGTTAAGCATCCGACTTTCGCTTAGGTCATGATCTTGTGGTTTGTGGTTCGAGCCCCGCGTCGGGCTCTGTGCTGACTGCCAGCTCAGAGCCTGGAGCCTATTTCAGAGTCTGTGTCTCCCTCTCTCTCTGACCCTCCCCTGCTCACGCTGTCTCTCTCTCTCTCCTAGAAATAAATAAAAATAAAGGTGGGGGGCAAGCCAGGCTCCCAGTTTTCAAGCCTCATAGCAGGAGTCCTCATTCTGGTGGAGAAGGAGGTAGGACACTGCTCCCATCATAGTTGCACGAGCCGGGACTGGCTCTAAGTTCCTAACAACTTCTTAGTTCTCTTCAGTGTGTCTGTCATCTGTGCCGTACCCCTGGTCACTACTGTCTTGAAAGCTGCTGTCCAGGTTATGCTTTCTTAAGGTCAGTCGGGGACTAGCACAGAGGTAGATGGAAGGAAGGGACGACAGGCCCAGGTAGTCTTCTCCTGAGCCAGTGCTAAGTCCCCAAGCACTACTCTACAGATGAAGGCCCATGACGGCATCCGGGCCAAATAAGCAGGGGACAAGCGGGTCAAAGAGCTGCCATTTCTTCTCTTCCTCTCCAGCTCACACTTTCCCCAGTCTTTCTGTTACTCAAGGACTGATGTCCCCAAGTCTTTTCATCTCTTACCCTCCAAATGTGCTTCTTGACCCATGCTGGTGTCTTTCTAGTTGACAGAATACCAAATCTTTGTGCACTTCTCACCTGTGATGGAAGACCGAAAATTGCCATAATCTATGTAGTAGACCCTGTTTAATCCCCTCTACAATTGCATTTTGTGTCCAGAGTGAGGGAAGCGTTCCAGTTGTGTCATTTTTCAGTTTGCATTTCCAGGTGTTCTCCTGCCGTATCTCAGTAAAAAACCTGTTGTTTCTCTGCTCTGCAATGACAGATTTAATAATCTGAAGTGCACATGTGAGCGGGTGTTGTGGGATACTCTATTCAGTTCTATTGGTCTATTTGTTTATGTTGGCAAATATAGCACAAGTGTTTAATTACTACTTTTTTTTTAATGTTTATTTTTGAGAGAGAGACAGAGATAGAATGCAAGTTGGGAAGGGACAGTGCAAGTCGGGACAGAGAGAGATGAAGACACAGAAACTGAAGAGGGGCCAGGCTCCAAGCTGTCAGCACAGAGCCCGACACGGGCCTGGAACCCACGAAACATGATATGGTGACCTGAGCTGAAGTTGGATGCTTAACCAACTGACACCCAGGCACCCCAATTACTACAGTTTTTTAAAAAATAATTCTCGATACCTAGAAGAGTAAGTCCTCATATTTTTCTTTCTTTATCAAGAGTACTTCTTGGTCATATGAAAGTAAAAAAAAGTTTAGAATCGGCTTGTCAAGTTTGGGATACAAAAATCTATGCAGTTTCTTTGGAGGGGGGACTGGATATTAACATACACTATAGATTAAATATGGGGAGAAATAACATGTTTAGTATTGAGTACTCCACGAACATGATCATCCTCTATTTACTTAGATTTTCATTACTTTCTCTATATAGAAGCTGCATAGGTTTCATTTTTATCATGTATTTTATATATAAATACATATATTAGGTGCCAGGTATTTGGTAATTTACAAGTTACTGTTTCTTAATTTCATGGCCAAACTCTTTGTCACTGCATAAATAAAATCTATGTTTATATAGTGATCTTTTACTCAAACCTTTTACCAATACTTTCACTGCTTTAATAGCTTAACTTGTTTTCAGATACCCTTTCCTTGTAACATATATTCTTTTATCATGAATGAATGATAAATTTGATAAAACACTACTATCAGTTTAGATATAACTTTTTGTCATCTGTCCATGAGGTATTCATTCCTAACCTGGGGGACACCCTCAGATCCATTCCTCATGCTTCTCCTGCTGTATTCTCTACTGGAACATGGCAGACTGCCGTTTCTGATGCTCATACGACACCTAGATGCCAGTCAGTAAAGCCAAGGTGTGGTGTCATCATTTTCCTCTCTAACGGAGGAGGCTTCTCCTTCATTGACTGTATTATCTTCATTGCTCCAAGGTCCTTCAGTAAATGTACCCTAGCTCTTTGTAACCTCTGGATAATCCCTAATACAGATGGCCAGTTATATTGATTGTTTTTTTCACGTGAAATCCTTTCCTTCCTAGGAAAACCTTCGGTCTAGCACAGATGTGTGTACACACAAACACACACGCACACACTAAAAAATGCTACAAGTATAATGGGGAGACTTACTTGCCTTTACAATTTTTCAAGCACTCCTCATCAAGCTGTACAGGAGTACCTGGGGGAAGCAGCCCCACGAGTGCTTAGATGGGATAGCACTAAGTAGATTTATCAGAACAAGAAATATTTAAAACATCCAACTGACTCCAGAGTTATAGAAACAGCAGCATATTCCACCTAGATAATCAGAAGGTAGAAAATAATGAAGAGACATGCAGGAGTGATGCATTAGGTGACAGCAGAGCCAACTAATGAAAGTCGGTTCTGGGCAAATACTTCTGTAACACCTTCTGTAGCTCTTATCAATTACAAAAGAAACGAGCAGAAACAAGTGATCTTAAATAAAATTCCACAAAGTGTACGTGCAGAAGAGATTTATAGGCTGAAAGTAACACTATGAATACTTCTACCATTATTTCAGGATAACGAAGGGTGAAAAAGGAAAAGATTCTACCTAGAGAATTTGTTGAGCTAATAGAAACAAAGGAATGACAGAATTACCGTTCAGCAGCCCCGAATGGATTAATAGATGAGGGTGATGATCTTCAAGGACTGCCTACACCACGATGAAAGGGATCACAGACATCATGTATCTCTTAATGGAAGTGTAGAGGGTCCCTTCTGGAGTAGTGTTACTAATAAACAAAGTCTAATCCAATTAAGCATCTTCCTGTTACTATAGAGTATTGTTGATCCTGAATGCCAGGTACACTGGGTTCAATATTCTCTGTAGCATTGTACGTGTTTTTTTAATTTCAATGATAATTTGATTTTATTATAAAGAGCATGCCGTTAAAATTTAAAAATCCAAGAGAAATGGAATATTTTTCAGTGAAACATAAATGATTAAATAGGTCCATAAAGAAACAGGAAACTTAATTAGACAATATAAATTAAAATGATAGTTAAAACACAAGGTAGCCTCAAAATGTCTTTTTACACCTAATTTGAAATCTTCTTACACCTAATGGTGAAGGAGAAATGAATAAAACTTTTACATAAACTTTGCCAAAGCATATAAAAAAGAAGGGAAATGACTCACCCACTTTAAGTCGTTAGCGCTCCTTGATACAGAAGCCATGTGCAGACAGCCTGAGCAGAGTGCCGGAGCTCTGCCCCTCCCACAGAGACAAGTCACAGAAACAACTTCAGGGCATATACAAGCAATACAGCGGCCAATAGAGAAGGAGGCTGTGTCAAAGGGGTGCAAAGATGGTGTAACATCAAACAAATCAATTCACTTACTCTAACGGGAGGGAAAGCATCTGACAACATGCAGGGTAACAAAAAAAAAAAAAAAAACCAAAAACCTTTTGATAAAAATTCAGCACAATTTCACAGTAGTAACTTTTAGTAAACTAAGAATGATTTCTGTGTCATAAAATCATCAGCAAACATGTAAATGTGAAAGAAGCATCCCCAATAAGGTTTGGAAAAACACAGAATTATGGTACCAGAAACATGGATGTGACTGTATAGCAGGACACAGCCATGCACAATAATAAAATAAATGTGAGGTGTGCATAATAAGAAACAGATAATAACACCAATCTCATAACTCCAATATCCCAAGTGGGGCACCTGGGTGGCTCAGTTAAGCATAGGACTTCAGCTCAGGTCATGATCTCCAAGTTCGTGAGTTTGAGCCCCGCATCAGGCTCTGTGCTGACAGCTCAGAGCCTGGTGCCTGCTTCCGATTCTGTCTCCCTCTCTCTCAGCCCCTCCCCCGCTCACACTCTTTCTCTCTCTCTCAAAAAACAATAAATGTTAAAAAAAAATTTTAAATATCCAAAGTTAGATGCAAATACAATATTCAAATAGAAGATCAAACTACTAGTATACAGAAGATCACTATAGCAAAATCTGAAGCCTGGTCACACAAAATACTGAATTAGAACACGTAATGGACACTAAACCATTTACAACAGCAACACTATCTAAAATGTACCAAATATGAAACCTCACAACACTGCAGAAGATCTTTATGGAGACAACTAAAAATTTTACTGATAGATTAAGAGAAAGAAAATGTCCCAAATAGAGCTGTAAAATATGTTTATGGGGGGGAGGTGAGAATTTTTTAAAGTTATCACTTCTCCTTAAGTTATTTAGAGATTTAGTGCCTTAACTGTAGCTTCCAAGATGAAAACTGATCTAGGGCTGCTGTTTCCTGTGCCCAGAGTCACCCCTTGGAAAAAGTAAAGGAATAAACAAAGCAATTTCAACAATAACAAACAGTGAAACGATAGTGAGAATCCCCTGAGGAGCACTGAATGGGTACTGAGCTAGTACTTGCGCGTGGGGGGAGGCTCTGAAGTACAGACAGGTTTGCAGAAGACAGGCTTGGTGGGAAGGAGAGGTTTGAAGTGTAGCCTTGATTTTTGCACCGGGCCCTGGGATAGTGACTTTCTACCGCTTCGCTGCCAGAACCTGACACGGCTCCTCAGAGACCCTGTGCCAGGACCATGGGGTATGATCAGGATGGCACCAAAGTTTGGGTTTCTTGAGGTGGTATGAGTCAGCGAGTTCAGAGATTGTCCTGAAAACTACCTGAAATGTCTTTCCTTGGCGAGGGCTGTGCCTTTATTTTCTGTGGTCATCTTAATTAATAGGTTATAAGCCACAAAAATAGAACACTTGAGATTCAGTCTCTTAGCAAATTTCAGGTAAATACTACATTATTATTAACTACAGTCAGTCAGTGTGTTGTACAGGTTTCCAGATCTTACTCATAACTGAAAGACAAATCTCCCCTCTTCTGTCACCTGCCTACAGCCTCTGGTAACCACCATTCTCTCATAAAATTAGTTTGACATCTTTGTTTCCTTTCTAGAAACCACATATAAGCAAAATCATTATATTTCTGTGTCTTAGCCAGTTTCACTAGGCATAACGTCCTGCTGATTCATCCATGTTACTGAAAACAGGATTTCTCAAAACACACGTGAAAATGGTAGCTATGGAAAGTGATATGCTGAAAAATGATTTTTTCACAGCATATGCATCTCTGAAAACGTTACACTGTAGCTATATAAATTCATATGTAAAAAATACAAAAATGTTGAAAGAGAATACCAAGTATCTTAGTAATTATACATAGGGCAGAATTTTGCCTCAGAAGCGTTCAGGACACTGATATCAGCAAGGGGAAGCCCCGGGCAGAGCTCTCAGTCTAAAAAGCAACACACCTTATCTGGAGGGTTATTACGATGATGACTGCTAAGCTCAAAGCCCCAAATGATTCCTACTGTTGGTGAGAGGGAAACGAGATGCTTGGTCTGAGGCCAGAGGCCACAGTACAGCAGAGGGAGAATTCACTGGACAGTCTAAGAGTCTGGGAGAGCCCCTGTGCGAAACCCACGGGACTCTCCCCATGGAATTCAGCCCCGTTACACGACCCCCACCCCTCCCATAGAGCTGCCCCCTCGTCTGTGAATCCAGGGGCCAGACCCACGTGACCGGAAGTGGCCCTTCCAACTTCCTCCTCCCACTGGGCTGTGAGATCTAGTCGGACGCTGCTGCCTCTGGAGAGTACATAGAGGCCTTTTGAGGCCTGACAGGAATAAAGGTGAGATGAGCCCCGACTTAACAAATTTGGGACCATTTTCCCACACCCCCAGCCACATCTCTCCTGAAAACACAAGTGCACACAGACCCTGACCCGCTCTGCCCCTGCTCTGAGGGCTCGGAGACCCCAACATGGCCATTAATGCCAAGTACTTCCGCTTACCCGGCTGGGCCGCAGGCATGGCAGGCCTCGGCCCCGGGCTCCTGGACGCTGACTCGGCTCAGCACAGGGAGGACCCCGGGCCCTGTGGAGTGAAGGAGATGACCCTCGAGAGGACCGGGGAGTGGGGGAGCGGGTGGCTCCACACCCCAGAACAGGGGCGATGCCGAGTCGCCGCTCCTGACCTCGGCCGGGGAGGGTGAGGGCCCCTCTGGGGCCAGAGAGAATATGGCCTCTCCCCTCCTGTCAACCCTAAAAATGCCAGGAAAGGAAGGGCCTTTTCTGACATATCCCGCCGTGTCTAATAAATATCAGGTCTAAGGGTCTAAGGGCGGTGAGAGCTGTGTACTGAAGCTGC